>NW_026057577.1:64420781-64637587 GCF_023721935.1 Panthera uncia
AGGTAATTGAAGAAGATATAAAGAAATGGAAAGACATTCCCTGCTCATGGATTGGAAGAATAAATATTGTCAAAATGTCAATACTACCCAAAGCTATCTATACATTCAATGCAATCCCAATCAAAATTGCACCAGCATTCTTCTCGAAACTAGAACAAGCAATCCTAAAATTCATATGGAACCACAAAAGGCCCCGAATAGCCAAAGTAATTTTGAAGAAGAAGACCAAAGCAGGAGGCATCACAATCCCAGACTTTAGCCTCTACTACAAAGCTGTCATCATCAAGGCAGCATGGTATTGGCACAGAAACAGACACATAGACCAATGGAATAGAACAGAAACCCCAGAACTAGACCCACAAACGTATGGCCAACTCATCTTTGACAAAGCAGGAAAGAACATCCAATGGAAAAAAGACAGTCTCTTTAACAAATGGTGCTGGGAGAACTGGACAGCAACATGCAGAAGGTTGAAACTAGACCACTTTATCACACCATTCACAAAAATAAACTCAAAATGGATAAAGGACCTGAACGTGAGACAGGAAACCATCAAAACCCTAGAGGAGAAAGCAGGAAAAGACCTCTCTGACCTCAGCCGTAGCAATCTCTTACTCGACACATCCCCAAAGGCAAGGGAATTAAAAGCAAAAATGAATTACTGGGACCTTATGAAGATAAAAAGCTTCTGCACAGCAAAGGAAACAACCAACAAAACTAAAAGGCAACCAACGGAATGGGAAAAGAGATTTGCAAATGACATATCGGACAAAGGGCTAGTATCCAAAATCTATAAAGAGCTCATCAAACTCCACACCCGAAAAACAAATAACCCAGTGAAGAAATGGGCAGAAAACATGAATAGACACTTCTCTAAAGAAGACATCTGGATGGCCAACAGGCACATGAAAAGATGCTCAACGTCGCTCCTTATCAGGGAAATACAAGTCAAAACCACACTCAGATATCACCTCACGCCAGTCAGAGTGGCCAAAATGAACAAATCAGGAGACTCCAGATGCTGGAGAGGATGTGGAGAAACGGGAACCTTCTTGCACTGTTGGTGGGAATGCAAACTGGTGCAGCCGCTCTGGAAAGCAGTGTGGAGGTTCCTCAGAAAATTAAAAATAGACCTACCCTATGACCCAGCAATAGCACTGCTAGGAATTTATCCAAGGGATACAAGAGTACTGATGCATAGGGGCACTTGTACCCCAATGTTTATAGCAGCACTCTCAACAATAACCAAATTATGGAAAGAGCCTAAATGTCCATCAACTGATGAATGGATAAAGAAATTGTGGTTTATATACACAATGGAATACTACGTGGCAATGAGAAAGAACGAAATATGGCCCTTTGTAGCAACGTGGATGGAACTGGAGAGTGTGATGCTAAGTGAAATAAGCCATACAGAGAAAGACAGATACCATATGTTTTCACTCTTATGTGGATCCTGAGAAACTTAACAGAAACCCATAGGGGAGGGGAAGGAAAAAAAAAAAAAAGGTTAGAGTGGGAGAGAGCCAAAGCATAAGAGACTGTTAAAAACTGAGAACAAACTGAGGGTTGATGGGAGGTGGGAGGGAGGGGAGGGTGGGTGATGGGTATTGAGGAGGGCACCTTTTGGGATGAGCACTGGGTGTTGTATGGAAACCAATTTGACAATAAATTTCATATATTGAAAAAAAAAATAAAGAGGGTGCAGATACTACTCTTATTTTGGTTGTTGAGTGTGGGTAGTTCCAAGGTAAGATATCAATGCCCAGATGGAGTTAGCTATATTGTGACCAGAAAGCAAAGCATCTTAAATGGAGAGGATGGCCTGAAAAAATACTTAAAATAGAATGAGATTGGTCTATCCTGTTGGGAAAATAAATAAGTGTGATTAAGCATAGCAAATGAAAAGAAACATGTGAAATGAGGCCAGGAAATAGGTAGAAGCTGGGTCATAAGGAACTTGTATATCAGGGTAAGAAGGGTGGATTTTGTTCTATGAGCAATGATAGGCCATCAAAGGATTTGGGAATTTTTGAAACTTATTTATTGTTTAATTTACATCAAAGTTAGTTAG
This sequence comes from Panthera uncia, assembly GCF_023721935.1. Classification (NCBI taxonomy): domain Eukaryota; kingdom Metazoa; phylum Chordata; class Mammalia; order Carnivora; family Felidae; genus Panthera; species Panthera uncia. The sequence continues at coordinate 64,422,856 of NW_026057577.1, forward strand.
CATATACATGGTGCAACAATGATTTCAGGAGTAGATTCCTTAATGTCCCTTATGCATTTAGCCCATCCCCCCCACAACCCTCCAGTAATTCTCTGTTCTCTATATTTAAGTCTTTTATGTTTTGTCCCCCTCCCTGTTTTTATATTATTTTTGCTTCCCTTCCCTTATGGTCATCTGTTTTGTCTCTTAAAGTCTACATATGAGTGAAGTCCACATATGATATTTGTCTTTCTCTGACTGACTAATTTCACTTAGCATAATCCCCTCCAGTTCCATCTGTGCAGTTGCATATGGCAAGATTTCATTCATTCTGATTGCCAGGTAATACTCCGTTGTATATATATGCCACATCTTCTTTATCCATTCATCCATCGATGGACATTTGGGCTCTTTCCATACTTTGGCTATTGTCAATAGTACTGCTATAAACATCGGGGTGCATGTGCCCCTTCAAAACAGCTCACCTGTATCCCTTGGGTAAATACCTACTAGTGCAATTGCTGGGCCATAGGGTAGTTCTATTTTTAATTTTTTAAGGAACCTCCATACTGTTTTCCAGAGTGGCTGCACCAGCTTGCATTCCCACCAGCAGTGAAAAAGAGATCTTCTTTCTCTGCATCCTTGCCAACATCTGTTGTTGCCTGAGTTGTTAATGTTAGCCATTCTGACAGGCGTGAGGTGGTATCTCATTGTGGTTTTGATTTGTATTCCCCTGATGATGAGTGATGTTGAGCATTTTTTCATGTGTTGGTTGGCCCTCTGGATGTCTTCTTCGGAAAAGTGTCTATTCATGTCTTTTGCCCATTTCTTCACTGGATTATTTGTTTTTTGGGTGTTGAGTTTGATAAGTTCTTTATAGATTTTAGATACTAACCCTTTATCTGATATGAAGGTTTGTGTTTAAAGCAAGAAGATAAGATTACCTAATTTATGTTTTAAATAGATGCTGTTGGCTGGGGCACCTGGGTGGCTCAGTTGGTTAAACATCCAGATCTTGATTTCAGCTCAGGTCATTATCTCATAGCTGGTGGGTTAGAGCCCCATGCAGAGTTCCGCTTGAGATTTTCTGTCTCCCTCTCTCTCTGCCCATCTCCAGCTTGCGCTCATGCGTTTGCACATATGTGCTCTCTCTGTTTCTCTTAAAAATAAATAAATAAATAAATAAATCCTATTGGCTGCTCTGCAAAGAAGCAGTTGATAAGAGGACAACTTGGAAGACCCCTGCAGAAAGACAGTGACAACTCTGATTAATGTAATTCCAGAGATAAATTAAGTGGACAAATTTGGGGTAATTATGAATAAATTTAGCATACCCTTTTATTTCTTGAATAAAGCACATTATTTTCAAAATTTTTTGATGTTTTATTTATTTTTGAGACAGAGAGAGACAGAGCATGAGCAGAGGAGAGGCAGAGAGAGAGCAAGAGACAGAATCTGAACCAGGCTCCAGGCTCTGAGCTGTCAGCACGGAGCCTGACACAAGGCTCGAGCTCACGAACTGCGAGATCATGACCTGAGCCGAAGTCTGACGCTCAACCAACTGAGCCACCCAGGCGTCCCGCACATTATTTTGATTGAGCAGATAGGACCTGAGATGTATGGTGAGGGAGAGACAGATATAATCATATCTTTAGACCAGTACTGTTAAATAAAATTTTCTGCAGTAAAAGAAATTTTTTTATGTCTGTGCTAATATGGTAACCAATACCCATATATGACCGCTGAACACTTAAAATGTGACTAGTATAAGTGTGAAATGCAATTTTTACTTTTACTTAATTTTAGTTTAAATAATCACATTCAAGTGGTGGCTACTAAATTAGATAGACCAGCTCTAGAAATCTGGCTTGAGCAAATAATTGAATGGTAGTGTCTATTACTGAAACAAGCAAGAGTAAGAGAAAAGCAGACTTGGAATGAAAATCAAGGGTTCTATTTGGATCATGTTAAGTTTGAGATGCTGAGTGGTTGCCTATGTGGATATATCACATAGTATAATAGATAGGTGAACATGGAGTTCCAGCAAGTTCAGCATTATATCTACACACTTAAGAATTATCAACACGTAGATATTATTTATACCCATGAAACTCAGTGAGGCCCTCTAGAGAGAGTGTATAGAGAGAAAAGGGCTCAGTGACAGAGGGTAACATTTGAACATTTAATAATCAAAACAGAAGCCAGTGTAAAAGACTGAAAGCAAAGTCAGTCTCAAGAGGTACACCCTGAAGTAGAGCACAACCAGGTCAATGACGGTTGAAGAAGGGTCATCTATTCCACATCAGTTTAGGAAAGCACTGTTGCCCTTGGAATGACCAGATGGAGCCCAGGGAATAGCTCAGCTTGACAGCCTGTAAGCTATATGGGGGAGGGCATGGATTTTCATAAGGATTTGGAGCTGAAGGTGAGGCTAAAATGAACAGTATTATTCATTATGAATATGTCATTCAGAATATATCATTCTGAAACTATGAGGCAGAGGCGTTCATGGTTTCAGAAGCAAGAAGCAGCTGGATGCTGATTTAAAACCTGCACCATTTCCCATTCAGAAATAGCTAACTATAAATTTCTCTAATAACAATGATTATAAAAATATATTAAGTTGATCTTTCCTAACAAAAACTTCATATTACTCCTTCAAAAACAAATACTCTAAAGGTAAACATCAGGAACTTCTGATTTTGTGTCATAATGTAAGTTTTCAGGAGGGCAAGTATATACCAAGCATTGTATCAGATAAAGAAGTTAATGCAGAATTTTATCATATATTAAGAAGTTATAAGACCTTTTAAAATAATTTAAAAGAGGTAGAAAAACATTTTAAGCAATGGAAAATAGCTTTATCTTTCTCAGATAGGTTTTTCTTAGAATTTCATTAGAATTCTTTTTAATGTAATTCTCTTTATAGTAAATCCCTAGGTTTAATCTGGGATTGTTTTGAGATTCATGATTGTGTGATTTTGTTTGAGCTTTATAGAATAAAGGCATTTTTCATTCTGGACTTATGTATCTGTTTCTATCTATCTCCAGAAAGAAAAAGATAAAAATAAAACCAGAAGCAAAAGAAGGCAGCCTGAAAACTGCCACCACAGACTGATGAACTACATGAATATTGCTCTATTATGATAAACCATCATTTGCACATACACAGAACTTTTTTTTCTAGGATCATAATGAGAATTTCATAGTACATTCAGGAGTTGTTTCTCATTTTGATGTTTCTATAAAATAACAAATTCAGATCATGTTTACAGGAAAAATACATACTATCTTTTGTTTATCACACTACTGATTTTGCTTTCTGTGGGAAGTGGCCACTTAGTCATATCCTTGCCATGCTTCATATAGAGAATATATATATATATATATATATATATATATATATACACACACACACACACACACATGAACACACAAACGTATATATACACATATATATATATACACTCTACATGTATACACATATATATGAACATAAATATGTACAAAAGAACAATAATAATTACAAATATATGGATATAAATACAAAAGATGAGATAGATAAAATTTAATTTAAATTTTCAACTATAAGTTTACCAGACACCAATAGCGAAATGTGGGCGTGTTCTTATGGTCTACACAACAGTGAACATGAAAGGTTAAACATTAAAACTTCAAGATGCCATGGCCAGAAGGCAGGTTTAATTCTATAATGCAGAACATATCTTTCTATGACTGTCTAATAGAATCGTTTTATACCTCAGGTTTCAATGGAAAGTCATTCTGTACTTACAAAATGATTGAAATGAAAATCACCTGACTCTTCTTGGACAGTAGAACCAAATGACCAAACAATGTACAGGCAGATTAGGAGTCAGCACAAGACAGATGCAACAGGCTTTGCCCAGATTCCGATCAGAACACAGTCCAGTCAAGAGATAAGGAAGAGTGATGGCCCAAAGACAAACGCAGAAAGGCCATGTGATAATGAACACATATTTTTGGCAACTTGGAAAGCAGAAAAATGAAATAAAAATGCTGTTGATTTAGACTCAAATTTAAAATCTAAATTGTAAGTTATTTCAGACAATGAAGCTTAGCTTCTTTTACTGTTATTGTAATGTTGATATAAAAATGATATCCAATCAGCTCAATGGTCTAATGCAGCAAGAGACCTAAGAAACAGATCTCTAGAATTTTACTACAAGGAGAAAGGACAAGCTTTTTACTTATCTAAATATGATTAAGAGTATTTCCACTTCTGTCATGATAAAGAATAGAAATTCTAGAAAAAATTAAGTGAATGTTATTTCAAGTTGATTAATCTTATAATTATGACTAAAAGAATTATATACTGAACTGAACGTATTGTTATAATATGTAGCATCATTATACATAAAACCTTGATGATGGCTTTGACCAGGGACCTTAATTCTATATGGAAAAAAAATACAAATAGATAAATAAATCATAAGTCCTACTGTCCAAAAGTCATAGTAAGGCAGTTAATTAAAAGAGTTAATTTCAGCAACAAATCCTAAAATGTAGGATGCAAATACATAAAGGTAATAAATGGATGAAAAACATCGTACATAATATTTTTACTTAAAACATGAACACCCAATCACTAATTTGATATTGGCCACAGATTAATTGGATTATTGACCAGTAATGTACTGTGTCTAATGCTTCATCTCCCATTTTCAGTTTCAGTATCTTCAAGGTAAAAACAGAATTTGAAGACATTTGTAAAGCAAAATGTGTGAAACCTTTCCAATTTTTGTTTTTTCAGTCTTTACAGTCACCACAATTTTTAGCCATTTACATAAGTCAAGCCATGCCAAAGCATTCAATTTTTATTTTATTCAGGTAACGATCTCTTTCCATATATATGTGATCACTTTATTATATTTATCTAAACATTTGTGATTGCAGTAACAAGTATAAACCTATGGGAATAAGTCTTCAACTGGTAGGAGTAAACCATTCCTTGGCAAAACAGAACACACCCCATGAGCAGTAAACCTTCAGCACGCCAAGGGCATTAGACAGCACGTTATATGGAAAAATTAATTCATCTGTTAAACTAATTAAGAGGTTAATTAGGAGACCTTCTACCAAAGATAATTGATTAATCAATGGAGGGTTATATAAATATATACATTAATATCGACAAAAATTTGATAAAAAGAACTGATAGAAAAGGAAGATATCACACCTTAAAATTTTGTCAAGGATTTTTAATTTAGAAATTAAGATTGAGACTCATTTTCTTCAATATCTTTTTTTGAAGAGCAGAAAAATATATAGAATCTGCTGTTGTTTATAGATCATACAATTATATGGAAGAAAAAAAAAATAGCTGCTATCTTGCTTCCCTGAATGTGTGCACCTAATCTCAAATGGTCCACCGAGACCCCCTGAGCACCAACCCTAGTCCCCCAAGCAGTCCCATTTCCTCTCCAACAAGATGAAAGAAACTATCATGAGCCGGAAGAAACTCGTGGAACTGCAAGCACAAGCGCGCATTGGTGGGAAAGAGCTGCTGGCGCAGAGAAGGTGGCTCTTAGAACAGCTACAGCAGATGATTAAAAAAAAACAAAAACAAAAAAAAAAACAAAACTTCAGTTCTCTTTAAAGAAGTTGGGGGTAAAAGATATCTCTGGTATTGAAGAAGTGAATATGTTCACAAACCAAGGAACAGGGAGGGGTCCACTTTAAGAACCCTAAAGTTCAGGCATCCCTGGCAGCGAAAACTTTCACCATTACAGGTCACGCTGAGAAAAAGCAGCTGACAGAAATGCTACCCAGTTTCTTGAACCAACTTGGTGCAGACGGTCTGACTAGTTTAAGACTGGCTGAAGCTCTGCCCACACAGTGTGTGGATGGAAAGGTACCGCTTGCTACCGGAGAGGAGGGCGATGATGACGTTCCAGATCTTGTGGAAAACTTGGATGAAGCTTCCAAGAATGAAGCAAATGAATAGAGGCACTTTCTGAAGTGACTTGAAGAAGTTACGGGAAGCTGCTGTTTTATAGTTTGACTGCTTTTTAAAACTTTTGTTCATGGATCTGATAAAATCTAGATCTCTAATATTTTTAAGCCCAAGTCTCTTGGACACTGCAGCTCTTTTCGATTTTGGTTATACACAATTCATTCTTTGCAGCTAATTAAGCTGAAGAAACCTGGGAATACAGTTTGAAACAAGGTTAATGAAAGAAGGAAGGAAAGAAAGAAAGAAAGAAAGAAAGAGGAAAAGAAAAGGAAAGAAAAAAAATAGAAAGCAGAATGGGTTTCTTTCTGAAGTAACAAATCCATCTGAATTTCTATATATCATTAATTTGCACTAATATGAAAAACAAACTATTCACATTCTATGCAGTAAAATTACTGCTTAGAATTTCTGGGTTTTATGTGATTGCTCTTTCTTTCCAAGCAAGGTACAAAGTAAAACACCTATCTGTGGTTGGTTTAGCTCTTGAGATTAATCAGAGCAATGTTTACTTGTTTTACATAGAGATCAATTTCTCTGGACCGAAGAGAATTCATATAGCAAGTTTACCCAATAAGTTTCTTACATAATAAGAAACGACTTTCTAGACAAGTCTAGCTCAGCATCTCACCTGCAGAGGAAAACCATGGAATATTGGCTGTCAGTATTAGCTAGTCTATAGTCATACAGCCCTGCACTTGCCAGATCTCATCTAATATCAAAGGATTAGCTAATATTTTGCTATATTCAAGCTAATTCTTAGAATACTGAAGGACAAATGGAGAGCAAAAGTACCAATTAATTAGGGGTGCCTGGGTGGCTCAATCAGTTAAGTGTCCTACTGTCTATCAGCTCAGGTAGTGCTCTCATAGTTCATGGGATCGAGCCCTGTGTCAGGATCTGTGCTGACAACACAGAGTCTACTTGGGATTCTCTCTCCCTCTCTCTCTGCCCCTCCTCCTCTTCCTCTCTTTCCCTCTCTCTGTCTCTCTTTCAAAATAAACAAATAAACTTAAATTTTTTTTAAGTACTAATTAATTAATTAACATTACAAATCTCTCCCAAGTTTAAATAAATACATATGCAGATATTTTCCCTCATTATTTACTTGGGGGAGGGATAAGAGAAATCAGCTATAACTTTAAAATGTCTAATTTAGGGGCGCCTGGGTGGCTCAGTCAGTTGAGCGTCCGACTTCAGCTTAGGTCATGATCTCACGGATTGTGAGTTTGAGCCCCGCGTGGGGCTCTGTGCTGACAGCTCAGAGCTTGGAGCCTGCTTCATATTCTAGGTCTCCCTCTCTCTCTCTCTGCCCTATCCCACTCATGCTGTCTCTCTCTGTCTCTCAAAAATAAATAAACATTCAAAAAAATGTTTAATGTCTAATTTACTACTGACAAATTTAAAGTCCTTATTCTGGTCCTAATGTGATAGTCTCTGAAATAAATAAAATATAGGCTAAATTTGTGATTAATATTCATTTCAATTTTGACAGTTTAACTCAATTCAACCTGGGTGGGACCAGCAAAAGAAACTCAAAGTTTATCACCAGTCTGTAAATTTTGGATAGCTTTCACTTCTTTATTCATATGTTTACCCCTATAATCTCTTTATGCAAAAATCCAAGAAAGGATGCTATAAGCTGAAGCAAGGACAGTGCACCTATGTCAGTTGCATGTTATTAAAATGAGAAGAGTAACAAAAAATCCTGGTCAGAACTATCATTGGTGCTCAAAGGCTGTGACCAGTCTACCCATACCTCACCCCAGATTGTCACATATGACAATGAAAGATATGTTTCATATATCTAGTCGACTATTAGGGCTATGGCCACATGTCTCAGAAAGAATTCTTACTTTCCCAAAGGATTAATGGCTTTTATCATGAAATGAAACTCACTTAAAAAGCTGAACTACATCTTAAGATCAAGAACAAAGGCAGCTAATTCTAAGACAAAGAAACCTTTATAAACCTGCCTACTCTAGGTTAGAGCTAAGCGCACCATGAATTCTCAGACTGATACACCTCTCCTGATTATCAAAAGGGTTATGACTCCTGGATTCACATCTGCTGCCTAACTCTCAACCTCTCAGCCTTCCCCTTGACTGTGCCTGTTATGTATTAATGTCTGTTACACAATTGGGTCCACCTCACTGTCTTCATGTTTTTTTTATTTTCATGTGAAGTAGCTATAACTATAGTAGCTATAACTATGAAAAAGAAGCCTTAAATTGTAAGACACCAAAAATTTAAAGTTATAGTTGCTTAAGCAACTGAGCCACACAGGTACCCCTTGAATAAGGTTTGTTAGTCAAAGGTATTTAAACCAGGATTTTCACAATTTACATTCAAACTGATCTACAAAATATTTTTAATTTGGGGATTTTTTTAAATTTATATAAATCAGCACAGAGAAAATACTACAAATCAGCACAGAGAAAACACTACTATTTTAAAACTGAATTCACCGGGTCTCTTAGAGTAAAACAAAAAACAAAAAAACAAAAAACAAAACAAAACAAAAAAACCAACTCATTAAAAGTCTACATGCCAATAGGGTAATTTTATATATAGTTATTATGAGGAAAGGAAATAAGAGTAATTTATATTAGGCCAAAGTTTAGAGTATTAAATAATCTGAACAAGTTAAGCCTTCCAAACTTCAGAGAAATCCCAACTCACTAATAGTTCTTATGCATTTTCTCTATATTATTAATTTAATTTACCCTGGCATCATTTAAAGAGTAATCCTGGAGTCATGGCATTCTGATTTTGGAAGCTGCATTGAGGTGTTTCTTGTTCTGACACACTTAAGCAGACAGTAACTTTGGCAGAAATATTATGTTGTTAAATGGATATTATATGACTTGAAGCACCAAGTTGCTCATTGTTATTTTCAGTGTCTACCCATTCTTTTCAAATGGGAATTGTTATCAGTCTTCTGCAAAGGGATTCTTATTAAAGAGAAATTTTGTTTACTATTGACTGTCAGCTCTACTCAGAAGGAAAGAGTCATATCTTTGAATGTTAAATTCATAATTATAAATATCTCCCTAAATCACTGACATCTTTTCCTAATTATTGGGGCAAAGTTTCAATTTATAAAAAACAAGTCCAAAATACTTATTTTGGGTCTATGGCTATAAGAGAGCACGTATCAGGTTAACAGTATGAATGTATGATGATGTGTTTACCAGAGACACACAAAAGAAGAAGAAATTGATAATTGGCATGGAAAATGCAAAATGTGCCAAATGATCCTCCTAAATATTGAGACAAAGGGGGTTAAACATAATGCTGTACTTTGCACTAATGAAAATGTCCAGTATATTCTTTTCCCAAAGCAAAATAGCATGTAAATGACTCTGCTCAATGTTGTTTTTGTTAATGTGACATCCAAGGAAGCACTCCTCCTGGAGCCATAAACCGTGTTCAAGGACAAAGATGAAAACTGCTATCCATTGCCTCTAGCTGGTGGCTGGAACTAAAACCCACTGTCAGAATGGTTATCATTATCATAAGTGGCCACCTAGCCATTTAGAATTAGGACCATAGCCCATCTTCATTGTTCCCTCTCCTGAGAATTAGCAACAATGTGTATATTTTGCTGAAAATTTTCAGCATCGCATTTCAGGGCTCACAAAAGAAAAAGACTCCTCTCCGTTACCCTGGAAATTCCTGAATATCTATTTTCTATTTTTTCTTCAGAAATCAATTCAAATATCATACTTTCATAAAAGTTTGTTTAGTAGTGAGAGAAGAACATAATCTATGTAGAGGTGGAGCAAATTATGATAATAATAGGTTATAAAGAACAGTTAAGCACGGGGTGGAGGAAAGGGAGATGGGATATAGATATCTTTATCCTAATGTCTTCAGTTCAAGAGACTGAAATCATTTGGTCTGAAGATATGGGTCAGAAAAGATAGATTGTGGTCCTGGGACTATTCACTAGGGACTAATGGCAAACTGTCCTGGATTTGTGTGCTTCTCAACATGGCCAGATGTAGTACACTTTGCCCGGTAGGGGGCAGTAAGTAATCTGACCAACCTGGCAGGCTTAGGGGCTTTGATATTCTCAAAAAAGCCTTCACTGGAGTTTTGTCTCTTAGCTTCCTTGTCTTATATCTAAACCTAGGCTCTAAGTGTTTCTTAGTGTACATTCATTATTTTTTCCTATGTCTATCAGCTGTCTGACTATTCAAGATTTAAGCTAAAATATATATGTATTCCTTAGTTTCTGCCAAGTGTAATGCCCCCGATTTCAAATCCAAGAGACCACCAAGGAGCCAATACCGATGCAAACGCACGAGGGTTTATTTGCAAGCTCGAGCTTGGGCCCAAGTATACCCGACACAGCGGAGCAGCGACTTGGACCCCTAGGTTAAGAGGCGTAGCAGTTTTATAGGGGCCAGTGGCCAATGAGATTGTAACACACACAGAAAGTTGCACAGTCATGTCGGTCCACACGCAGGTGGCCAATTGAATTACAATTTACCTTATAGTTTGAACTAGCCTATCACTCTGGTCGGAATTGGCGCGCAAGTTTGGCAGGGAAAAGGCAGGGCTTACATTCTTTGGCGGTTAGGGGTTCCGCATTCCTATATGAGCCGGTTTCCAGTAAGGGTGTGCTCAGCGGCTTGACTAGGGTAGGGGAGTGTCTTAAGCAATAAGTAGGTCATGTGGGGGTTATACATGAGATGGTGGGTGTAGCACAAAATGGAGTTAGTCTTGCTCTGCTTGTCCAGGGGTAGGGGATTTTTGTTAAATTCCTTGGGACCCACACCAAGAACTTTGGATATGACAGCGTTGATTGATTTTATTTTCATAACAAGTCTCTGATGAAAGATTATTGCCCCCATTTTGGATGTAAAGGCACTAAGACTTTACACAGTTAAATAATGTGCCTAAATTAGTAAGAAATGAGCCAAGGGTCATAATCGAGTCTATTTTACAATAAAGCCTGTCCAACCATTATGCGTACAGCCCCCATCTGCTCCATATGTCCAAGAGAAGATATAACTCAGATGTTTCATAGCTTTGCTCAAAAGGGAAGAATGTGCTAATCTTCCATGATCAGAAAAACAAAGCACCTAGAGGCGCGCGTGTGTGTGTGTGCGTGTATTCATTAAAATTGGAGATCCAGCATCTCCACCTAAATTGCTATTATTAAGAGTAATAGAACATAATAAAACTTTCATCCCCATTGCAATATTTGTAACATTAATTTCAATCCATAATTTCAACTTTCAGAGTTTTGCTAAAATGTGCTATGCTTTATATATTAAAATATATTTCATGTCATACATGATATGTTTTGTATAGTTGTTGGCTTTTTTTAAAAAGGCAACCTAAAAAAGGGCCATGTACAAAAGTAACAGGACTGGGGCGCCTGGGTGGCGCAGTCGGTTGAGCGTCCGACTTCAGCCAGGTCACGATCTCGCGGTCCGTGAGTTCGAGCCCCGCGTCGGGCTCTGGGCTGATGGCTCGGAGCCTGGAGCCTGTTTCCGATTCTGTGTCTCCCTCTCTCTCTGCCCCTCCCCCGTTCATGCTCTGTCTGTCTCTCTCTGTCCCAAAAATAAATAAAAACGTTGAAAAAAAAAAAAAAAGTAACAGGACAACAGAGTAACAAGAAATTGATATGTACTGTGTTTCTAATTTGGATGAGATGACTATGATGAGAATTTCTCTTGACAAGGAAATAACTCCACTTAAGCAAATGTTTACATTCTTTTACACAATTGATCAGATCAATGTTAATATATAAACCAAACAAGTTTTATGGGTCAAGAAAATTTTTGAAAACTATTCCAATTATGCTTTAAAACAGTGAACATTCAAATGTTAGGAAATATCATTCATGAAAATCTATTAATAATAAGAGTAAGAATATAACAGCAATTTTTAGCATTAATAACATTCTTATTATGAGGCAATAACAGCATAGTTAGAGTAGGTAACATTTAGTGGGTAAGCTTTTCTTTAGTGGACAGATTTGTTGCTTGGTTTTCTCCTTTTTCCCACCTGAACTATTCTATCCTTCGAAATCTCCTCAGACACCAGGTGTGCTTCAACTCAAATTCTTCTATTGAAGACATATATCCAAAGAATCAGAGATGTAGACTGAGCAGTATAAAAGTTAATCATCCAAAAATTATCCCCAGAGAAGATCTTGATTTTATTATAATTACAAGTACAGTGGAAATGCAGGTAACTAATATTAGCATTATTACCGTATTTCCCATCATTTAATGCTTGTTATGCGCCTACTAAACATTGACTATTACAGCAACTCAAAGAGGCAGGTACTGTTATCATCTCATTTTACAAATGAAAAAGCTAAAGATTTCAAGGGACTTATCCAAGATCACACAGTTAAAAAAGTGAAGAAATTTATATAGTTCTTAAATTATTTCTCTCTGCATATATGTGTGTGTTTGGCGGAGGGGGTGAAAATGTGTGTATTTCTTACAGAAGTTACCTTAGAACTGTTTTGTATACATTTAAGGCTGGCTTAATTCAAATACATAGAAACTTTCACTGAACTTATAGTTGCATTACTTTTTTCCTACTCTAATTTTGTAGTACATTTTTTAATATAGCCTTTGGTTTTTACCATCCTGTTTACATTAAAACAATTTTGTTTTAAGTTCATGAATGTGTTTTTCCAAATATTACAATAATAAATACATATTAGGGCAGTATACCAGCATTTAGAAAGTATATAGTGACCAAGAAAATAAATCAAGGCATCAAATACAGAACTTAAGAGATTTCTGAGTTTAAGATCATTAGTTTGCTTTGTATAGATTGGAGGTGAATACAAAACCATTACGGATTCCTCATCACAATTCTATGTGAGATGAGTAGGTGAGATACTCCATATCTTTAAAAATAATACTGTGTCAAAATCTTAAAACTTGGCTATCACAACTGACACTAATTGGCATCCTTGTTAGCGCTCTGAAAAGAGAGGTCAAAACTGGAGGTTCATAGGAGCTGAATTGCCCTTTCTTATAAGTGGTTCCTCTGGGTTGAAGAGCAGAGATGTGGAAACCTTAGAAAAAGTCTGACATGTAGCTTTATTATAAGAAAAACAAAAGACATTAATGTTGATCTGTGTGTATTGATTGTTTGACATCTTGGCCGAGCATTCTATAGGAAACTTATGAACAAATGTCTAAAATGATTAAAAAGATTATATAATGGTAATTCAATTCCACTGTTTCTTACTCAAATATTTTGAGGCTATAGGAGTATGTATAGAATTTCAGAGAGGTGTGGAGGGACAGTACATATACCTTTTGTTATGTATAACACCCCAGTAGGGTGGGAGGCAGCATTACATTAATATTTCTGCAACAACATATAGGAATATATGCAGCAACTGAAATAGAGAAAGGCTATAAATATGCTCGTGCCACTTCAGATTGAAATTTGCCACCAAAAAAATGAGTTCACGTGAGGTTTTTGCTTTAAAATTATCTCTTATAAAAACCTGTGGAACCTCTGAATTGCCAATGCAGTATTGTGAATTTGTACAAGAATTGGGATTATTTGGCTTCAAGAAGAAAATACTGAAAATTAACTTAAATAAGGGCTTTATTTTTCCATTTATATTTTCAACAAATATTTGTCAAGCACCTACTACATGCCAGTTATTATGACAATGACACAGTGACAAACAAGACACTATTTTGTGACCAGTCTTCTTCATTTCCAGTGAGATCAGAAAAGAAAGCAAACATTTTATCTACATCTCATAGAAATTAAATAAAATAAGGAAAAAAAACTTCTCATTTCTAGGGTTAATACAGGAAAAGGTTATCTAAGAAGCTTATGGAATCCACTCTTCTCTGGAAATCTTGAAAGATGAATCATCTCTGTCTTAGATGATTTGGAGACAAAAGAAATCAACAGCGTAGCTTCCTGAAGCCTCTTACTAACCCACGCTCTATAATAAAATATTAATTTTCCATGCTATGATCTGATTAATTCTTACAGTTTAGTGATTTTTCACGATACAAGAATCTATATGATTATATGTTTGTAAAAAAAAGTTATTTTTGACAATGCGCACGCACACACACACATGCACGCACATATACACAAATTTAAATAGGCACAAGTCGAGATTTGATGCATGTAAGTCAACACAAATCCAATTAAATGTTGCTTATCTAAACTGACTAAAAATAAACATGAAATATAAACTAGTCCATGAAGAAGCCAACATATTAATTCTGATTTTTCTCATTTTCAACTAAGAATTTTATGAACAATGGATATTAAAGCACTATAATTGTCATTTGAAACATAATACCAAAGACTTTGTTGTTAGTGTTTTATACCCACAGTCACTCAGGAAGCCAAAAATATAAGCATCTATAAATGTTCCTTCTGTGGAAAAGACATTTTCTATTTTGCATCCTTCTCCTAGAAACACCATTGTCCTCTCACTAAGATTTTCAGAGAATCAATATATACCGCTTATTAAGTATTAATATATATAATAGTGATTCTAAATTTTCCTAATTTTTTCTCCTTTTACATCTGTAATGATCCTTCTGTGTAGCCATGCACATACAAATGATTAAACCAAACAGGCCATTGAGTAGCTATTGTTCACACATACACACTTTTGCAAACATAATTACATATACCTATATTTGGTGGACAAATAAAAATTGGATTTTATTTGTTGAGATTTAATAACCAAAGTTGTAATTCTACCAATCATGCAGCCTCTTGTGAGGGCAGGCTGGGATACTATGACTCATCTTTCCAAATGATATCCCTAAAGATTCTAGAATAGAGTCATTCTTGTAGAAAAATAATGATTGCTACTCCTAGCACAAAACTGAACATTTTTGGAATGAGTCTTGTTCAAGACCATTTCATTAAAAAAAGATTTTCCCTTATAAATCGAAATTAAAACATTCCTTAGAACATATTGTACCAGCATGGGAGAAATTCAAGATTGTTTACATTTCCACTGAGGCATACATTCTGGACCACCTGGGAAAATTAAACAGCTCTAAAATTCCATTAAGCTATCAATCTAACCCTTTTACTGGTAGGCAAAAGATAGAACCAGGAGGACAAAAAGTTTGATGTGTTCTTTTCTATCAGTCACAAAAGATAAGAAAGGTGAGGAAAGCAGTGCTCATCCATTAAACAAACCTAGTGAAACTTGACATGATTAAATCAAGTGATTGATGTGTTAAGTGGAGCTTCAGAACAGCTAGACATTGGTCTTGTTTCTCAGAATGAGCCACCAAATGGGTGCCCTCCTTCCCTATTGTTTTGCTTTGAAATGCATATAATCTTGGCCTTTGTTGGACACATACTGGGTGTTGTCCTGCTGATCAGTATTGAAATTAAACATGGGAGATAAAACTCAATCCTAGATTCTTTATGGATGCTGATTTTTAAAAAAAAATCCAAGAGTATATAAAGAAACAATGAAAGAGGACCTTCCCAAACAAATATCAAAGATTGCAAGCCCACACTAATTAATCCTGAATCCTCTAGAAGTGTTTCCTCCAACTGGCTTCTATTGGTGAGTTCAGGGTTGAAAGGAGTAATATTTAAAGACTGTAATTTTGTATTGGTAAAAGGTGCTTCTTGTGACACTATCAAAAAATATCTGTTATTAAGACTGGCTTGGGGGTGTGCCTTACTAGCTCAGTTGGTACAGTGTATGACTCTTAATCTCAGGGTTGTGAGTTTAACCCTCATGTTGGGCATAGAGCTTACTTAAAAAAATAAATAATATATATTTTAAAATATATTAGAAAACTAAAAAATTGGATTGAGCTGCTGGGCTGCCTGTCTCTCTGGCTCCTTTTCTACACAAAAATAAAAATAGTCAGGGGACTTCTGCCTGATTAGACTTTCTCTTGTTTCAAATTACCCCAGTAGCTGTTAACTCAAAAGTCCACATGACAAAAAACGAGAGATGAATCTTAGATTATAAAATACACTTATCTTCTCTGAAAGATAGTCTTATATTTAAAAAAATGGGGCATTAATAATATCTACATCATAGGGTTGTTGTGGCAAATATATAAACTAATGCAATGTAGAAAATTTAGTGCAGAGCTCAGGGAAATCTCAGTACATTTAACTATCATTATTATTTTAAGAATTGTGTAGTATGCTGCTTTGCACATATGTAATGCATTCCTTTTTTATTTTAAGTGCCACTTTCCTAACTGATGCTTGTGCATTAAGAGTACGATCCTGCCTTAGAAAAACCCTAGACTGAATGTAGGTAAATTTCTATTGTGGTACCTGTATTGCCAAGGACTGACTTTTTATATGACCTGGTACAAGTCGCTTCATCACTACAGAATACAGTTCCCTGGTATGTGATGTGTAGAACTGGACTCAACACCTCTAAATTGCCTTCTTGATCTCCAGTTTCATTTACTTCCTATGATTAATATACACCATGTTGTTTGTGTCGTCATAACCGAAACTGAGTAAATGCATTCATCCCTCTGCTTTCTAAATAAGATGATTTGAACAAATAGAGTTTTCATGTTTCCCACATCTATCTACAATTTTTAAATATGCTTAGCTATTGGGGTGCCTGGGTGGCTCAGTTGTTAAGCATCTGACTTCGGCTCAAGTCATATCTCAGAGTTCATGAGTTTGAGTCCCACATCGGGTAAGCATGAGCCCTGCTTGGGGTGAATTCGAGTCCCACTTCGAGTAAACATGAACCCCGCTTTGAGTGAGCCCCACTTCTCTCTCTCCCTTTCTCTGTCTCTCCCTCTCTCTGCTCTTCTGGGGATTCTCTCTTTCTCTGCCCCTTGCTCACCCTCCCTCTCTCAAAAAAAAAAAAATAAATAAAAAAGCCTAGCTCTCATATCTTTACACAACGTCAAAGTTGCTAACAATAGCACCCTCTGATAAGATTAAATGTGTACCTTTGGTACTATAGAAACTGAATACCACCTCACTTTGAATATATGAACTGCATAGATGGTAAGTTCTGTTTTTTTTTATTATTCAAGCTCTTCCCTTAAACTAATACATTGTTATATTACCTATCTAACCAAAATAGATTGAGAATATCTGTAATATTTGACTCAAACCTTAAAAGATCTGAATCTGAATATATACTGTTGGATGCCTAAAATCCATCCTTCTTTTCTTCTTTGCTAAAAGAATCCTGATTTCATTCAGGTATTACTGACCGAGTCTTTCAGAAAAGACTTAAGTTCCCAAGGGCTGCGTCTTGATTAGGCTACACCATTCCCCTTTCAAGTGATTGGTTTAGAGAAAAACGTGCGACCCAATTCTGGGAAATGAGACATAAGAGAAAGTCTGTTGGGTGGCTTGTGGGCAAGGTTTCTTTGTTCTTAAAAAAGAGACTACAGGAGAAATATCCTTTTACCCCTTCTGGCCATTATCATCTCTTTGTGATATCTGCAACTGCAGGAGCTGTTTTGTGCCTAAAAGGTGAGCCAGGCTAAGAAGCTGCAGAGTGAAAAATGGAAAAATCTGGATTCTTCTTCATGATTTGACTGAGTCACTGAATTTATCACACTGAAATGTAATCAACTCTAGACTTCCTGTTTTGTGATATTGTAAATATCCTTATTGCTTAGGTCATTTTAAGTTGGGCTTTGGGTTACCTCTGAAACATAATATATGCTACATAATATATTACTCAGAAAAGCTAGCTGCAATAACAAACATCCAAGATCTCAGTGGCTTAAGACAAAATAGAAATCCATTTCTTGCTCACCTTATAGTCAAATTTCAGTCAGCAGAAGCCCGTGCTCCATGCAGCCTACCATAGCCCCATGTGGTTCTACCTCTTTTACATGCAGGAACATATTGCAGAAAGAAAGAGGTAATGAGAAACAAAGACACATTCCAATACTTGGACCTCTGTCATGTAATCCCACCAATTCAGCTGGGAAATGCAGTCAAGCCATGTGCTCACGAGGAAGAAGAAATGGGTCTGGCATACACATAGTGTTGTCTCTAATTTTGCTTTAACAGTTCTGATATGGTAACATTTTTTTAAGTCAGTGTTGGCTTAATCATGTGGGGTAGTAAGCAAAAAAATAACCTGCTATACCACCTATTCCACCAAAAAATATTCTACCCTAAGAGTATCTTGCTTTGAAGGCCCTCCTGTCTGGCTCAGTCAGTGGAGCATGCGACTCTTGATCTTGGCGTCATGAGTTCAATCCTGACGTTGGGCAGTAGAGCTTACTTAAAAAAAGAGTATGATGCTTTGAAAGATATATTTGCCACTCATGTATAGTATATAAAAAAGCCTTCTTCCTACTCCAATAAAACTAGGGATATTCTCTTTACATGCTGGGGAATGATACAAAATAGGTGGGATTAATATATGGCATCTTCCCAAAGATCAAGTTTATTTTTTAATAGAAAGAAGTCTGTTCAATCAGACTGGGCATTTGATAAAATGAGTAATAAAAACAGGTGGCTTTCAACATTTGGTTTAGAATGCAAAAGTGAATGTTATGTTTATTTGTTAAGTGAGTCCCAGCTATTGGAATTTACTTTCTCTGGGTGGTTTGTCAAAATCTAAAAAGTATCTTTAATATCACTTTTGATTTGTATCTGCTTTAATGTTTCCTTCCTATCCTATGAACATTAAAGATTAAAAAGAATTGTTGACTAAGCTCTGGTCTCTTCTGTATATCTTTAGAGATGTGTGTGTGTGTGTGTGTGTGTGTGTGTGTGTGTGTGTGTGTGTTTGGATGTTCTCAGCAGCCTCATTTTACATACTATATTTTAGAAATAGTTTTTGGTGCAACAGAGCAGTACACAGATCAATCACCAACACTATCCTGTTGTCTGTAACCAGCATCTGATACTTATGGGGAAAACAGGAAGAAAAGATAACACTGAACCACCCATGGGAGATTTTTCATGTCTGGTGGGTGACAGAGAAAGTGAAGCAAAACCAATCCCATTACCACTAGTTATGCTTCAGCCACTCCAATTTCATTCATTTTGCTTTTATTTCTGATGTGCAGAAGCCGTTTGATAAATTCCCTTCTGGGGACAGGCCAGTCTTGGAAGAATGTACATTAAAAAGTTATGAAGAGTACATAATTTATTAAACCCAACTCATTATTGGAAACTGTTAGCATACAACTCATTTAATAGGAATCACTGGTGGAGAAAATGACTGTTGTTTTGATCTGATCACATAAGCTATGGCGTAATTTTCCTTGTCTGTGGTGATTTACTTAATCTTGAACAACATGAATACTCAGTTAAAGTCTGCTTGCTGCTGGAAAACAGACACGTATGTTATGTTATTTATTAATGGCAATGGCTTTACATTTTTATTATGATCTGTAACAAATAGACTCTCCAAGTTTTTAGCAAAATGATTGAATAATTGAATAGAATAGCTATATCCCTGAGTGCACAACGGACATGAATAGGAAATGGTTTTACTAACAAACACCAAGGCCTAGGAGCCCATCATTTATTAACAGCCTTCACTCAGGAAAACAACTGATCTATCAAAAAAGATGTCCTGTCTGCCTACTATGCACAGAGTAAGCCCGAACATTGTAAAGTGAAAACATAAAACATCAGAGCTGAAGGAGACAAGACATATACATTAAAACAGCTACGAGTCACCAAACCCTGGATGATACCGACAAATGCTAGAAGGGGTTAGGGGAAGGTGAGAGAGCTCAGTAATGCGGAATGGCTAGGGATAATCTTTATAGCCTCAGGTCTGGCCCTAGGGAGATTTCCTTCATGTAATTTTGACATTATTTTCCAAGCCAATGTCATAGAACGATGGCGGGATAATTTCAAGTGATATATTAAAATATATTTAGTCATTTCCCTATTAATGAGCATTTACTTTATTTCCAGTTTTTCCCACTACAGAGATACTGTAATAATCAATCTTGAAGTATTATTGTTCTTTTTTTTCTGTAGGATACATTTCCAGAAGTGGAATTGCTGGGTCAAAAGGTATGTGTATTTTTTTTTATTCTTGATATGTTGTCAAGAAGGCATTCAAGCTCACCTTTCCCACAGCAAGATCAGTCAGAAAGTACCATTTTGTCCATCACTGCCGGAGGTGGTTCTGTTGATCTGTTTCAGCTTTGCCTGCATGATGAGTGGGAAGTAATCTCTCACTGTGACTTTCAGTCTTATTCCTCAAAGCTCTCAGTGGGTTTGGTATCCTTTTATATATGATTAATGGTCATTTGGATTTTTATCCTTCTACGAAATTCTAATTCCTGTCCTTTGTTTATTTCCCTATTTCATTGCCTTTCTTCTAATAAATGAAAAAATCTAAACTTTTACTTGCAGGCTTTTAATGTTTAGTCTTGAATAGTGTTGCTGATATTGTAGCTGTCCACAATGCCCAATGCTAAGAGACACTGTGGAAACTAGAACATGCTCACATATGGTAATATAGGGCTAAGATACACGTGGAAACATCTATACTACCAAAGCAGTCTGTAATAAACATTTCAAAATAAAATGTCTCACAAAATTGGAGACTCCAATCACATTACTGAAACTAAGAAGGAAAATGTATCTCTGGCTAATACAGTCAAGGGAAATTTATCATCAAGAGAACATAAATCTGTCTTTAGTTGATTGGTATGATTTTGATGAGTATTATGTCAGAAGAGAGCAACCCATGTGGAGAAATAACAGAGATTTTAAAAACCAAATAATTAATTTAAATGCCAGAAGAATTGACCTATGTACTATGACCTTCTTAAATTTAGTAAAATTTCTTATTGTAACAATATGATATATAATTTTCAAATCCTGAAAAAAATAATTTAGAAGAATACAAATACCTTCCTTAGTAGTTTTTAAAAATGATGTTATGCTTCTTAAGAAGTGCAGAGAGGGGCGCCTGGGTGGCTCAGTCGGTTGAGTGTCCAACTTTGGCTCAGGTCATGATCTCGCGGTCTGGAATTTGAGCCCCATGTGGGACTCTGTGCTGACAGCTTGGAGCCTGGAGTCTGCTTCAGATTCTCTGTCTCCCTCTCTCTCTGCCTCTGCCCCACTCATGTTCTGTCTGTCTGTCTGTCTCTCTCTCTCCTCTGTCAAAAATAAATAAACATTAAAAATTTTTTTTAAATAAAAAAAGAAGTGCAGAGAAACATTTGTGTCTGTGTTTAGAATTTAAAATTTTAGCAACCACTAAGCAACTTCTTAGGCGATCATATTTTGAAAATTAGGAAAACCTGGAATTTATAGTAATACTTACCTCCTTCAGTAACACCAAAATTACTAAGCAGTAGCTTGAAATTCTGAAAATTAATACAACTTCCTAAAACATCTAACCTGAAATTAGCTAGAATCTGATTCAACCTGAATTGTGGTGGTATTTGACTTTTTAGCATACCCTTGTCTACTCTGTGTATTATTCAGAAGTTATTGAAATACACATATAACCCATGTTTCTGAAGAGCCTTATTAGCTACATGGAACAAAATAAGTAATAGTAATATTAACGACTCACTTGGGGGAGCTGGGTCAGCTGAATGGGTGTAAATATATAGCTATTTCACAGTCTCCCAAAATAAACATAGAAGTCCCTGAGGGTACCTAAACTATTCTCAAAACTCTTATAGTGTCCGTTTAATGCTCTGCTTTTGTTGGGCATTTATAGCCTCTCCGCCTTAGTGAGATCACTACCCTCTGACACCCCTGCATTTTTCACACATCATTGCTGTTTTGATGACTACAGCAACTGAATACTGAATACTTTCAATATTTGTATGCTGAGAAATCTCCAATAGCAAGTCATGCTAGAACCAACTAGTTGGCTCAGATCTTTTCTTTCCTGCATGTTTGTTCTCCTCACTCACCCTTCATAGTCCCAAGCTGGCAGGATCAGAAATGAGTCCCTGAGCAAGGAGGGAAGAGGAAGACCACAAAGCTCAGAACATACAAAAGAGGCTAACAATACTACCTTACCCACTGTGGACATCAAGCCTGAAGCGGGCTCGAAAGGTAGAAGGGAGAAGCTATAACTCTCAATGCATTTATAAACATCTTAGATCTGACAATGAGATTTTGTGATTAAAATTTCCAGAGAATTGTTTTAACTATCATGGAGTGACCAGAACAGTCACAGGACCTGCCCTGGTGGAAAAGAACTACCCCTCCAGAGCAAGTTAGAACGAGCAATGGACAGAGAGAATAAGGTTGTCTCCTGGAAGCCAACTCGTTCTTTCATTTCAAGTGTAGTGGTCATTGAATCTCTACTGTATGCCCAGCACTCTCCTTAGCTAGGAAGATTAATAAAAAATATATTGATAAACTTAACTTTTTAAATTAATTCTGTAAGATGAACACTATCATTACCAATCCTGTTTTCTAGATAAGGGCATTTAGGCACAAAGAGTTAATATAATTTGTCAAAGATGACTAAGCAAGTGAGTGGCAGAGCTGGGA
This sequence comes from Panthera uncia, assembly GCF_023721935.1. NCBI lineage: Eukaryota > Metazoa > Chordata > Mammalia > Carnivora > Felidae > Panthera > Panthera uncia. The sequence continues at coordinate 64,445,279 of NW_026057577.1, forward strand.
TATATTGTTCCCTGTAGGAATAAGTGAAAACAGACACATCACAGACTATGGAGAAATTCTGAGTTTCAAAGAATGCAGTCTTTACTTCTGTAAAGATTTTGAGTTGCTTTTTTTTTTGAAGTAAATAAACCACAAAAACAACAAAAAATTTTAGACAATTTCCTTTTGTTCACACAGAGGCACTGCACACTTAAGTCAAGAATAAATTACCAATAAAATGGAAAGTTACAAAAAAGAAGAACTGCACACATTTTATTGATTTCTAAATTATGGTTTCTGAATTTTACATATCAGGAAGTGGAAAGCATATTAGATACTACAGAAAATCAAATTAATGATACTGAAAAATATGAGAAATCCTTCTAAAACATAAAAATAATGAATAAAATAATTAAAATGAGAAAAAATAAGCTATAAGGAAAACAAATCATCAATTTTAATCAAAGCACATGATAATGGATGGAAGAAAATTAATAATCTAAAGAATGAGATACTTTTTCCATTTAATAAAACATTCTGAAATCTGAGAGTAACTGCTATATTTCAGGAAATCAATAAAAAAAACCCAATATCAAAACATAGCTAGTGGAATTGTCACAGTTAAAAGGTAAAGAAAGAATCCTACAGCCATCTGGGGAAAAAAATAATAACGTACAGAGAAATAAGATAAAATTGGCCCAGATTGCTCCACAACACTAAATGCCAGGGGACTGTGAGACAATATTTATCAAACTTTGAAGAAGTTATCCATGAATTCTATTTCCAGGAAGACTGTCAATTCTTGTGTGAAGGCAGCAGAAAAATATTGGATATGCAAATGAGCAGGTAACAGATAATATTTCCCAGATATATTTCCTGACCATATGACTTGAAGACATTCTGAAAGACAAGAATAAAAATCCAAGAATGAAAATGTCATGGCTAAAAAGGGGTGGCTGTGAGCACTGACAATCAGTAAACCATATTAAGATATTTACTAATGCAATAGAAACTCTCTTATTTGAACTCAACTAATTAACAAGAACCTCCATTCCCATGTAATTCATATTTATTCTCAGTGTCTGTTTTTGTCTTCTAAGGCAGCCATAACAAAATACCACCATTTGAATGCCTTAAACAAGAGAAAGTTATTTTGTCACAGTTCTGGGGCCTGGAAGTCCAAGATCAAGGTGCCAGCAGAATTGGTTCCTAGTGAGCCTCTCTTTCTGACTTACAGACAGCTGCCCATGTACATGAACTCCTAGTGTCTCTCTCTCTCTCTCTCTCTCCCTCTCTTTTACAATAATCTCTACACACAATGTGAGGCTCCAACTCACAACTCTGAGGTCTAGAGTCACATGCTCTACCAACTGAGCCAGCCAAGCACTCCATTGCTTCCTTTTCTTTTAGTGACACCAGCCCTATTGGATTTCTCTCCCCCACTTTATGATCTCATTTAACTTTAAATTCAAATACTTCTTTCAAAGGCTCTATCTCCAAACATACTCACGTTAAGGGTTATAGCTTCAAATTATGAATTTTAAAGAGATATAATTCAGTCTTTGATGGTGTTCATAAGTAAAAGGCTAATCTCAATTCACTGTATCAAACCTGCTAACTGAATGCTTATTGACAAGTATTACTGCTAAGGCAACAGGTTATCTCTAATTTTACTTTGACCATTTAAATTACCAAATTCTACCATTTAAATTGGCAAACTGTGAGTCAGCTATGATAATTTCCAAATCTTTTTATCCAGGTATAATTACTTATTAAGTAATTTATTTAAATATTGTACAGACCAATGGAGCAGGAGTTTGAAAACCCAGAGTCATTATATCTAAGACAAATTATAGTATTTGGGAAAACTCAGTGAAAGGAAACCACAAAATGAAATTGATTTTATATTAATTAGTTGTAGCTGAGGCAACTATAGAAGGTTGAGAATAAAACTTATAAACATCCAGAAGGATTCTACCCATGGATTTCCTCATAAGTTCTCACTCCACTAGAATGAAACAGAAACTGAAAATTAATGATGATGTTTTAAGACTGTGGCATAAGAAATACAAAATGAACTACAATCAGTAGAAATGTACTCAAGAAGATGTCTCAACTCTATATCTAAATATAAGTGAATAAAGTACATTTACATGCTTTAAGCCAAAATGTTTAATTATGTGTGTATTATTTTAATAAAAGAGTCAAGCTTTTGGTTACTCAAGCAATTATGGATCATGTCATATGAAAAGGATTCTTCTGTATTTATTTTTCAGGACAAAGCTGATTATAAATCATTTAATTTGAAAAAACACTATGTATTTGTTTTAATAACAGGGATTTTAACTCTAATTTCCATTAAAATAAAATTATCAGATTACTAAAAGAAAGGACAATGATCCTTTCAAAGGATGCAGAGAAAGCATTTGACAAAATACAGCATTCTTTCTTGATAAAAACCCTAAAGAAAGTAGGGAGAGAAGGATCATACCTCAAGATCATAAAAACCATATATGAAAATCCCACTGCCAATATCATCCTCAGTGGGGAAAACCTGAGAGGTTTCCTTGTAAGGTCAGGAACACAACAGGGATGTCCACTCTCGCCACTGTTATTCAACATAGTATTGGAAGTCCTAGCCTCAGCAATCAGCACAAAGAAATAAAAGGTGTCCAAACTTGCATTCTTCACAGACAACATGATATTCTATGGAAACCCTAAAGATTCTACCAAAAAACTGCTAGAACTGATCCATGAATTCAACAAAGTCACAGGATATAAAATCAATGAACAGAAATCGGTTGCATTTCTATATACTAATAATGAAGCAGCAGGAAGAGAAATCAAGGAACCGATCCCATCTACAATTGCACCACAAACCTTAAAACACCTAGGAATAAATCTAACCAAAGAGGTGAAAAATCTATACACTGAAAACTATAGAAAGATTATGAAAGAAATTGAAGAAAACAAAAAAAAAAATGGAAAATATTCCATGCTCCTGGATTGGAAGAACAAGTATTTTTTAAATGTGAATACTACCCAAAGCAATCTACATATTCAATGTAATACCTACCAAAATAGCACCAGCATTCTTCACAGAGCTAGAACACACAATCCTAAAATTTGTATGGAACCAGAAAAGACCCCGAATAGCCAAAGCAATCTTGAAAAAGAAAACCAAAGCAGGAGGCATCACAGTCCTGGACTTCAAGCTGTATTACAAAACTGTAATTATCAAGACAATATGGTACTGGCACAAAAACAGACATTCATATTACTGGAACAGAATTGAGAACCCAGAAATGGACCCACAAACATATGGCCAACTAATCTTTGACAAAGCAGGAAAGACTATCCAATGGAATAAAGACAGTCTGTTCAGCAAGTGGTGTTGGGAAAACCGAACAACCACATGCAGAAAAATGAACCTGGATCACTTTCTTACACTATACACAAAAATGAACTCAAAATGGATGAAAGACCTAAACATAAGACAGGAAGCCATCAAAATCCTAGAGGAGAAAATAGGCAAAAACCTTTGACCTCGGCCGCAGCAGCTTCTTACTCAACACGTCTCCGGAGGAAAGGGAAACAAAAGCAAAAATGAACTACTGGGACCTCATCAAAATAAAAAGCTTCTGCACAGCAAAGGAAACAATCAGCAAAACTAAAAGGCAACCGACAGAATGGGAGAAGATATTTGCAAGTGACATATCAGATAAAGGGTTAGTATCCAAAATCTATAAAGAACTTATCAAACTCAACACCCAAAAAACAAATAATCCAGTGAAGAAATAGGCAAAAGGATGAATAGATACTTTTCCAAAGAAGACATCCAGATGGCGAACAGATCCATGAAAAAATGCTCAATATCACTCATCATGAGGGAAATGCAAATCAAAACCATAATGAGATACCACCTCACACCTGTCAGAATGGCTAAAATTAACAACTCAGGCAACAACAGATGTTGGTGAGGATGTGGAGAAACAGGAATCCTTTTCCACTGCTGGTGTGAATGCAAACTGGTGCAGCCACTCTGGAAAACAGTATGGAGGTTCCTCAAAAAATTAAAAATAGAACTACCCTACAACCCAGCAATTGCACTATTAGGTATTTATCCAAGGGATACAGGTGTACTGTTTCAAAACAGCTCATGCACCCCAATGTTTATAGCAGTGCTATTGACAATAGCCCAAGTATGGAAAAAACCCAAATGTCCATATATGGATGAATGGATAAAGAAGATGTGATATATATATATATATATATATATACACAATGGAGTATTACTCAGCAATCAAAAAGAATGAAATCTTGCCATTTGCAACTACATGAGTGGAACTGGAGGATATTATGCTAAGCAAAATTAGTCAGAGAAAGACAAATACCATATGACTTCACGCATATGTGGAATTTAAGGTACAAAACAGATGAACATAAGGGAAGGGAAGCAAAAATGATATAAAAACAGGGAGGCGTACAAAACATAAGAGACTCTTACATATAGAGAACAAACTTAGGGTTGCTGGAGGGGTTGTGGGTGGGGGGATTGGCTGAATGGGTGAGGGGCATTAAGGAAGACACTTTTTGGGATGAGCACTGGGTATTATATGCAGGGGATATTATTGCACTATATGCTAACTAGCTTGGATGCAAATTTAAAAAATATAAAATTAAAAAATAATAAAAATTAATATAAAATAAAGTTACCAGGATGACTGAGTTGGCTGCACAATCTTTATATTTAAATGTAAGTATTGTAGTTATAAATACTGTAAGGGATGGAAGGATTTGGGGACTGATAAGAAAAAAAGATATAATGTAGCACACACAAGGCTTATTGGGCTGTACTTGGACAGAGTTGCATAAGAGAGAAGTCCCTCACAGAATGAGATTATCCAGAGGCATATGGCAAGGAGGACAAGGGAACACTTGTGGGAGACAGATATGACAGAGGAAACTAATATGTTAGTTATATATGCTACTCAACAGCATGGTTGAGAGTGTCTGGGTCAGAGGACTCCAAAGGCCCATAGCAGCTTGAGATCTTATAACCACAAGGCCCTATCCTACCAATGGCCAGCCGAAGTAGATTAAATTTATCAAAGTATGAAAAGAAGGCAGGCTCTAAATGGCTAAAACTCTATTTGTTTTGACTATTATAAAAATAATTGGATGTGTAAAAATGTAAGTTTCCTACTAGTACAGTTTTGAGCCAACGTGTCTCAACCTGTAGTAAAGAAATAAATAACCTAGGGGTACACAATGACCATCTTTGGCTCTTTTATATAACAATATCGTTTAAGCAATATATATACTGAAACCGTTTCGCATTGATATCTGTAATATTCAACAGTGAAATTGCCAAAATATAACTGCCATACATGAGCATGTACAAGGAGGGCTGAATATTTATTTCCCCTTAGTGAAAACAGTTCAAGCAAACAAAAACACTATATTAGAAAAATTACTGCTTAAGTATTTTTACCAAGTATAAATATATATTTTAATGTGTTTAATTATGTATAAATTATTTTCACTTGTATAAGCCAAAAAAATGGATTATTGTCATGCTTTTCAGAGGAAATTTTTATTTTCTGCTCTCTTATTCTTTTGCTTGTGGTTTTTTTTTTTTTTTTTTTTGCTTTTTAAAAAGATTTTATTATTTTAAGTAATCTCTGCACCCAATGTGGGGCTTGAACTCACAACCCTGAGATCAAGAGTTGCACACTCAACCAACTGTGCCAGCAAGGGGCCCCTCAACTCTCTTGTTCCTTTTATTATACTGCTTCTTATTTCCTTAGAGTCACTCTAGCATTGCTGTCAGGGAATGAAAGTCAATTGAAATTCATATTATTGATGTTACATTAACAGACTCCACAGATAGCAATGTGAACCATGAATAAAATCACATAAAATACAAATGTTCTCAATGTTGAGAGAGGAAGAAGGAAAATAATACGTAACAGCTTTAGAATTGTGTGAAAAGGAAATAAAACATCATTCCAATAAATTAACAAACAGGAGCCATTAGACTTAATAAATGCAAAGCACTATGCTCTTTACATGAAGTTAATAAAACCAGATGGGACATATTTTATTAAGAAGCTGTTAAAATTTTTTTAAAAAAAGGAATCCTAAGATAACTGTGGGTTGAAAGTTTGTTCTGAAACAACAGCAACAACAACAACAACAACAATAAAGATTGAGATGTGTGTTAGGGGAAGGTCAAGTAGAATAACTTAATTCAGCATATCATAGGAATCTATTATGCAATTGGTGCCCAGGATATCAGGAGGAATGCGAAAATCTTCTCTCCAGGCCCATCATGTATGGGTAAATGGCGTTACTGCCTTAAAGTAGTTCACAATCTAGTAGAGAAAACAAACAAACAAAATACTATATAAAGAATAATTGGTCTTTCCGTTCATAATTACCATAGTGCCTGTCTTCTGCACTTTGAATATAAGAGCTATGTTTACAGATTCTCCACTGTATTTCTAACTCTTGAAAAGTAATATTACATGTTAGGCACTCAGCAAGTATGTATTAAATTGATTACATGGTAGGCACTCAGCAAGTATGTTGGTGCTATAGAAAGAACCAACCTGGATACTTATTCTGCCTCATATATAAAACCGGAGTTTAGCCAAGTAACCTACTACCTCCTTTGAGTTACTACCATATATATATATATATATATATATATATATATATATATTTATTTTTCCCTTTCATGAAGACTGTCATTCCAAACTTAGAAGTTCCCAAAACTCAGCTTTCACATTTCTCTTCATGTCCAGAGAATTTCCTTTATCTGTGAGTTGGGAAGTGTTGTACGATTTCTTCAGTAACCCAGAGATCCGTGGATTAGATCAACAACGCAAAGGGCAAACTTCAGAGCATATCAGAAGCCCAGTTGGAAATGAGTGGATCTAAGAGCCAGAATGCTGGGTCACCTGTGGTCAATCTGGCATCGCTACTTACCCCCTTCTAAGATCTTTTTTTCTGTGTCTCAGAGAGAAGTCAGGGTGTACATTTCACAAAATCCACGTCACTATTTGGTTCTAGGTTAAAATTTTCCAAAGGGAGGCTCTGGCACAAGATTTTGAGAGCAGAAGAGGAGAATCCAGATTCCTTTCGTTAAGTGCAGTCAGCTGCATGCACAGATCTGAGTTTCACAGAAGCTTACTGGCAAGTTTTTGCAAACCATCCATTTCGCTAATGCAGACTGAAAGAGTTGGTGGGAGTTTCCCAGAAATTCTAGACTATTAAGGCAGCTTCCAAGCAAAGTAAGGACTACTCTGATATTTTAGACTTAAATATTTAATGAAAATTTTACTGACGTTTGTTCCTTCAGCTACTCTGTTGTTTGAGCTTCTATTTCTTACAGTAAATGTCTATGTCCAAATCACACAGTGAATAAATAATTAAGTGAATAATTTCAGACAATACTACTGTCAATAACCACCTCCAGTTCTTAGGTTCTTAGATAAAAGGCAAGAGTGGAAGACCTCACATAATTCTTTGTGTCTACAACATTAGCCAAAGGCAAAGTTAGCTGTGTGGGTAGTAAAGAACCTCAACTCTGGTTTAAGGCTTTCTTAGACTTTTCCAAGGATGGAAACTGGTATCAGTGGTAGGACTGAACCAAACAACTTCTGGAGCTGGTAGGCAAATAATTCCACACTGCAGTGCTCCTCACCCCACTGGGAGATAAAAGCCGTCTGTAAACCTGTTTCTTGTTCAGTGTTTTCATTCTTTTAAATGCATGTAGTTGTGATAAAATTAAAATAGACTATCCATCCCAGCTATTGGACTGCCCTGCAGGGGCAAGGATTCTCATCTCCACACCTGTACATGGCATAGCTCTATTATTTATTTTCTGTACTCAAAGCCCCCTGGCTTGACAGATGGTTCTTATTGAAAATTTCATTTGTGTCCCTAGTGACTGCTTATTATTTTTAGCCTTTTCTCTTCTCTGTCATTATCTTCTGAGGTTAATAGAGGTAAACTTAGGCTACAAATATATATATTCTCACTAATACAAAAAGTGCCTTACTTTATAATTTTCACAAACCCTATTTTAAACAATATTTCACATTAATGCTGTATTAGAAATGTGGTCACTTTTATTTATTTTTTTAAAGATTTTATTTTTATTTTTTTTTATTTTTTTTAAAGATATTTTTTAACGTTATTTATTTTTGAGACAGAGAGAGACAGACCATGAACGGGGGAGGGGCAGAGAGAGAGGGAGATACAGAATCGGAAGCAGGTGCCAGGCTCTGAGCCGTCAGCCCAGAGCCCGACGCGGGGCTCGAACTCAGGGACCCGAGATCGTGACCTGAGCTGAAGTCGGACACTTAACCGACTGAGCCACCCAGGCTCCCCTAAGATTTTATTTTTAAGTAATCTCTATGCCCAACTTGAATTTACAACCTTGAGATTCAGAGTCACATACTCCACCAACTGAGCTAGCCAACCAAATGCCCCAAAATGTGGTCACTTTTAAATGTTGTGTGTAGAAATATGAGTTGAGAGTTTTGGCCCTAGCCCTAACTAGGGCAAAACTAACTGTGCTATGCTGGACCTTTTAAATGGCCTCTCCACCTTCAACATATCTCTTCCTACTTTCCCAATTTCTTCCAGACTACCTATTCTACATTCTCTGAGATTAGCTGGGACCATGTAGATCCGTTCTAAGACAATGTGGGCAGAAGAAAAGTGCTCTTTTAGTCCTGTCCCAAAAATGATACTGAGGACACTGAGGTCCTAGGAGTTGATGGAAGGAGCCTAGATCTCTGAATGACGATAGGAAGTAAAGTCTCCCACTGACCCACACTGGAGTATGATACAAGCAGGAAGAAAGTGTTTATTTGTGAAGCCACTGAAATTATGGAGGTAATTGGTTAAGAGTAGATAGCCTAATATGATTCAATAGGTTAGTCTAGTCTGTTTAATCTCCAACATGTCCCCAGTTTCTATAGAATAGAAACTGGATATTTTAGAATGATTCTCTAAGACATCCTTCCAACAGACTGTTCCCTTTCACAGACCTCATGCTTAAGATTAGGTTCAGAATTGGGGCGCCTGGGTGGCGCAGTCGGTTAAGCGTCCAACTTCAGCCAGGTCACGATCTCGCGGTCCGTGAGTTCGAGCCCCGCGTCAGGCTCTGGGCTGATGGCTCGGAGCCTGGAGCCTGTTTCCGATTCTGTGTCTCCCTCTCTCTGCCCCTCCCCCGTTCATGCTCTGTCTCTCTCTGTCCCAAAAATAAATAAAAAACGTTAAAAAAAATAAAAAATAAAATAAAATAAAAAAAAGATTAGGTTCAGAATTAACTGAGTTAAACAATTTACATGATCAGAATAACCTGAGACTATGTCCATCTTTTTTTCTCCAGTTAGAATTTCTTTTCTCAAACATCTGCCATGTGAAATCCCCCATATATATCCATTAAGCTGATGAAAGTGTCAGGAGCACTGTATTTTTTGTGAATGTGTGAGTGTGTGTGTGTGTGTGTGTGTGTGTGTGTGTGTGAGCACACACAAGTATGTGCATTTTAAAGGTTGTCATGACCATAAAATTAGGTCTGCCGGGTAAAGATAAAGGTATTATGTCACATAAAAATAGAAGCTCTCATCTGTGAACTATGGTGTGCAGCATTCTGATTTTTAAGTGATCTGTAGATGAGTTTCTTTTAAAGAAATGATTTTCAGGTTTCAGTTGAAAAGCCAAGCCTCACGTTATATTCCAGGCTCAGTACCACAGTATACTACACAAAATATTGGGCAAAACATTGAATGTCAATCTTATTTTTTTGAAAATGTCTGATTTTTCTTACTAATGCAGGTAACGTATTTTGGGAATGACATTTGTTTTGCAGTCTTGTCTTACCTCAAAAGAAGTAAGAACCATAAACAAAATAAAAGACAACCACTCTGAAACATTATTCTTTATTGTTTTTGTTTAGGCTCCTATGGCAAATCTATATGAATGCTCTTACACTGCTTGAGACAAGGTTAAACACGTAATCATTGCAAGATATTCTAAAATGTATGCATTTACCGATCAGTCAGCATTCTGAAGTGTGAAAGGCATCTCCTTTATAAGAGTTGGCTTCATACATGGGAAAGCATGGAGCCTGAAGGCTTAATTGACATTTGTAAGAAACAATCTGTCTGCACAGAGCACCATCTGTTTACAGTTATTGCCTATCAAAAGAATGTAAGAATCTTTGTCCTGTGAACAATCATTCTAGAAACCATTGTATCATTCTCACCTAGTAGCCGAGTAGCAGAAAAATATTTTGTTGGCAGGTAGGCTAATTTCCATTTAGGAAAAACTATGGAATACTGATTGTCCCTCCTTCAGAATCAATGTAATTTCTTGTCAATGCTTAAATTGTATATGGTAACCAAGAAGCCATGTTTATTTCCTTTTTTCTTGAGCAACTAGAAATATTCGAGATGACTAAAAATGGCTGGGGGGTAGGGTTGTGTCTTTATACCCCAGACAGTGTCTTTCAGAGTTTTTTTATACATAATAAGAAGGTAAACACTTGTTGAATTTAATTGAAGAAACTGATGTGGCATCTAAACACAAAAATTGAGTTTAAAAAAAAAACATAAATATATTTAGACTGAATGAACTACTTGCTTCCTATCTTGTTTTGGCATAAACACAGCACAATAAAAGTTAGCAAAGATGAAAATCTAGTACCTATTATTTTGGATAAGGACAAAAGCAATATAAGCCCTGCTGTTTGTGAACATAAAAGAAAATTGCTTATCTGATTCAGAAAGGAGTTGGACCAATTCTAAAAACATCATTCCTTTTATACTTTTTTTTTTTCTTTTCACTAGTCCCAATGCTTTTCTAATTCATTAAGCTGAGATCATCTATGTGCAGGCTTGACAATATGGTTAAGTAGGAACAAGGCTCAATAAATCTAATGAATTTTTACTTACAATTTGAATGTCAATGATGCACAGTTTTTCAGAGACAATGGCTATAATTAAGTCCATTCCCCATTTTTTTTATCTGAAGTGATAGCATGGCAAAACTATAATTATGCAAAATGACACATTTCCCAAATTATGCATTATGAAGACATTAAAGATATTTAAAAAGTAATCACATGTATCTAAAAAAAGGCACAAGACTGTTATTTAAACCTTCAAATAAAATTATTGACTATCAAACTTACATTTAAGAAAACTTAAATAGATGTTCATGAGTTATTTGCTCTATGGTTTTGGTTTGCTTACATTCCTAAATTACTCCTTTCCTGTATCTACAAGATAGTAAGCACTCAGATAACTTTTAAATATGTACTTCACCAACAAGAAAAGAAAATCAAGAAAAGACAGAGTCAGAGACATTAACATAATAAACTAAGGAGAACATAGAAATTGATTAAAATGTTGATAAATGTAATTTATATTTAATAATTAATGTTATGTGTTAAAAATAAAAATTTGTGGCACCCAGCTAAAGCAAGGCTAAGAGAGAATTTTATATCACTGTACATTTGCATTAGAAATAGTAAATTTTCAAATCAATAATCTACACTCTCACTCTCACCTTACCTTTTATGAAGTTAGTATTATCCTGACACCAAACCCAGACAAAAACAACACACATGCACACACACATGCATGTACACATGTAAAAACAGAATTTAACAGTATATAAAAAGAATTATGCACCATAATCAAATGGACAAGGTACAAGCCTGGCTCAATATTTGGAAATCAAATAATGTAATTCACTGCATTAACAAACTGAAGAAGAAACTCACATGATCATATCAACTGATGCAGAAAACAGAGTTTACAAATTGAAATATCCATTCATGACTTAAAAAAAAAAAAAAAAAGAAGAAGAAGAAGAAGTCTCAGAAACCCGGGATGGGAGGAGAACTTCAAGTAAAAAGAACAGGTAAAAATTAATTCGCTGCTAGAATCATACATAATAATGAAGACTTAATACTTACTCCCTAATATCAGAAAAAAGGCATGATAGCTACTCTCACCATTGCCACTAAACATAGTATGAGAAATTCAAGTCAGTGACAAAGTAAGAAAAAAATACAAGGCAAATAGATGGGAGAGGAAGAAATGAAACTGCCTCTATTTGCAGAAAACATGGTGGTGTATGTACAAGATTATGTTGAGTGACAAAAATTAATCTCAAAAAGTCTCATATTGTAGGTTGTTATTTTTATAACTTTCTCAACATATGAAAATTATACGGATGATTAATAGATTAGTAGTTGTCAGGGTTATGGGATGATGGAGAAGAAGAGGGAGGTGTGACTATAAAGAGATGGCATGATGGAGATGTTTGTGTGAACAGACTAGTTCTGCTTCTTGTTTGTGACAGTGGTTACACAAATCTACATGGCTCATAAATGGTATCAAACCACACATAACATTGTACCATTGTCACTTCCCAGGTTTTGATATTGTATTACAGTTATGTCAGGAAATTAAGTAAAGGGTACATGAGACCTCTCTATATTATTTTTGCAACTTCCTGTGAAACTACAATTATTTCAAAATAAATTAAAAAAAAATGAAAGAAAATCACAGACTAGGAGAATACATTTGCTATTACTTTGAGTGACAAAGAATTGTTACATGAAATCTATGAAGAATCTGAAAATCAGTAATAAAAAGTAAATAAGCAATTATAAGAATGTGCAAAGGCTGGAAGGAAATTCTTAGAGAAAGAAAAGGCACTAGCAGACATCATTAATTCACCCTGTTCATTTTGCTATACTCTGTCTCCTTTATATTTGGAATATTCCATTAATAAAGACATGAATTCCCCCCTAGTTATAAATGGAAAACTGGACACATAGATTTGTCCATACAGTTACTTTTTTGAGTTTCTCATTTCTTATATTTTACAAAAGATTCAGGCTTAAGAATAAAAGCTACTTCCATCAGAAATTCTTTGAAGTAGTGAATGTTAATGTACAACACCATTCCTAAACTCTTTGTTTAGAAGTCAAGATCTCCCAATTTCTAACTAGTTAAAAATACTGCAAAATGAATAAGACCACTTTATTTAATTGTTGCATAAATTGTTTGTGTAGACAATGGAGTATGAATTAAGAGAAACAGGGACATGGGAATGCTTGTGGGTGGTAGGGAGAAGTGTAGTTTACAAAGCTAAACAAAACTGTAATCTAGCCGGGACATATAGAGTTTAGAAACTCAGACTGAGAGGGATTTTTTTTTTTTTTTATTGATTTCAGGTAGTCATTTTTGAACAACAATGCCATGATTTCTGCCTCAGTTCAACTAAATTACCATGTTCATCTAGTTCTATCCTGAAGGAAGTAAACCTTCTACTAAAGTGTCAAAGTTAGTTTCTACTATAACCAAATATCTCTGAGCTCAAGATTAATGAGAAAATAATCTCAGATAAAACCAAAAGGAAAAAAATACCATACAATAAACTAAATAAGTTTGATTTTTAGTCTATTTTTGTAACACAGCTGAAATAAATACATATTTGCTGTAGGAGTATACATTTCTAGGAAGAGAACATACTCAGAAAATAAAGATTTGAGGTGTTCAGGGGGAAAATTATCCTCAGGAACCTATGTCAGCAAAATTATTCTTTTTTAAATTTTTTTTAATATTTATTTTTGAGAGAGTGCAAATGGAGAAGGGCAGAGAGAAGGGGACAGAAGACCTGAAACGGACTCTATGCTGACAGTAGCAAGTCCAAAGTGGGGCTTGAACTCACGAACTGAACCCTGATATCATGACCTGAGCTGAAGTCGGATGGTCAACCAACTGAGCCACCCAGGTGCCCCAGCAAAATGATTCTTGAACTGCCCAGTCCCTAAGCAATTTCCTGAGTAGGAATAAGGGTGGAGGTGGGGTTGGAGACCAATTCAACATGGTACTAGAGTCACGGCGTTTGCAGTAACAACAAATTTTTCAGTGTGGTAGTTCAGGTTTAAGTATTATTCATTAAAGAGATAATCTGAAAAAATGAAGTCATTAGAAGAAAAAATGTAATAAATCGCATCATTTGGAAAACAATAGCATTTGTCTTTTATGTTTTTATAAAATTTAAATTTGGGTTATACAAGTGTTTTATCAATAATAGGAAAGCTGGACATTTTGAAATAGGAATAGAAATAGACGTTTTGAAATTTACACATGTTGAATAAACTAACTTTAGCTGAATACAGATTTATTGACGGTAGGAAATAAATGAATTTCTAGCACATTTTTAAAAATTAGATTTCCCAATATATTTTTAGATTTCCAGGGAAATTCTTCATTCCAGACTATATCTATCATAAATAAAATATTGTCCAGAAATAGTATAGCATTTGAATTTCACCACAATGAACTCCAAAGTATAGATCTTTCATCATCGATTACCTTATAATTTATTTATCATTTACTCAAAAAACGAAGTTGGAAAATCTGGTTGTTGAGAATGCTTTGAAAATATAAACTGATTTCAAAGGACCAATAGCGACCCCTTTCTTTTTTGTACTTAAATATCAAAGACTTAAATTCAATAGCTTACTTTCCTTTTGTTCACAAAAGTTATTAATGTATGTTAGTGAAAGATGACACTCAAGCAGAAGAATAATTTCAGGGTAATTAAGTAGTTTCTTATATTTAAGGTTATTAAGATACTTCTTGTTTATTTGCTTTTTTTACACACTTCTTTTGTCCGCATAAAAACAGAATATTGCAAAGGAAGATATATAGCTTAATAATCCACATGAATTAGCATTACTAGACTAGTCAGAAGATACCAATGCATATAACAGCTTTTATGACAAATGAATACTTTTCATTTTTTTTAAGTTTTTTAATTTATTTTGAGAGAGAGAGAGAGAGGGTGCAATCAGGGAAGGAGCAGAGATAGAGGAAGAGAGAGAGAATGCCAAGCAGGCTCTATGCCACCAGTACAAAGCACAACTTGGGGTGATCTCATGAACTCTGATATCATGACCTAAGCCAAAATCAAGAGTCGGAAGCTTAACTGACTGAGCCACCCAGGCACCCCAATACTTTCCAATGTTTAATTCTCTTAATATAAGTGTATTAATGCTAGCATGCTTTTTATATGCATATATTACTTTTTCCATATATAAGTGTGATACACATTTGTTATTTAGTTTTTCACTTTAGATTTATATATTAACTGAGATTTTTTTAAAAAAAATCTGTTTGGGGCACCCAGGGGACTTAGTTGGTTAAGCCTCCAACTTCGGCTCAGGTCATGATTTCACAGTTCATGAGTTCGAGCCCCCTGTGGGACTCTGTGCTGACAGCTCAGAGCCTGGAGCCTGCTTCTAGTTTTGTGTCTCCATTTCTCTGCCCTCTCCTGCTCATGATCTCTCTTACTTTCTCTCTTTCTCTCTCTCTCTCAAAAATAAATAAATATTAAAAAAAATTGTTTTTGAATCTGCTTGATTTGGATACAAGGAAACACTATTATTTACTGCAACCTCAACTATTATAACTAAAGTATTTTAAAGGCAGCTAAATAAAAAGAATGGGTGTGATATTCCCAAGCAACAGCAAAGCAATCAATGAATTTCATAGCTGTAGCAAAACTTTTCTCTTAAAATAGGAAAAAGATATTTATATGAAACTTCATCATCATAATCAAATATAGCACTACTATACTGTATATTGACTTTATACATCATACAAGACTTCACTAGGACTGAAATGCATTATTAAAAGTAGAGTGACAGGTGTGACAAAATCTACTGCTTGTGTGCCTTCAGCTACATTAAGTCTCATCACAAACTGAAAGAAAAATGTATCACATGGGATAAAGAATGAAAAGAACAACTCCAAGGGTTATTATCTTGTCACTTCCTATATACCTAGACTTACTCTATAGCCCTTCTTTTAAGTGAATGAAGAGCTAGAATACATTACAGGCTATAACATGCTTCTTTCTAAGACCTCTCTTTCAATTTACTCTTCTGACCTTAAGTGATCACCTCTAAGCCCATGGCCTCAAATCAACTCTAAATTGATGATGCTCCAAATTAGTTTTACCTCAGAATTCTTCTCTGAGGTCCATATCCACTATGGGCAATGTTTACTCAATTTCTCTATTTGGGTGTCTCAAGAGTGCCTCAATTTCAATATATCCAAAACTGAACCAAAATTTGTCAGTTTCCATTTTTGCCTTCTAAGTATTGTTCTCTTATTCATTTATCTTTATCTCCATTGAGAGTATCCCAGTCCAATCTACTATTATATGTCATCAAATTCTGCTATCACTAACAGCCTTCCCACTGGTCTCCCAGAATTCATTTTTGCCCTATCCAAGTCATTCTTCACTCAATAGCCAGTAACATTATTTTTAAGACCAAAAAAAAAAAAAAAAAAAAAGATCTTGGGACAAAGGGAAAGATAAAATGTATCTCGTACTATTTTCTTTTTGAAAAAAAAAAGTTTATTTTGAGAGAGAGTGTGCTCATGTGAGTGGGGGGAGGGGCAGAGAGAAAGGAAGGAGACAATCCCAAGTAAGATCCATGCTGTCAGCACAGAGCCCAATATGGGGCTCCATCTCATGTACTGCAAGATCATGACCTAAGCTGAAACCAGGAGCTGGTTGCTTAACCAACTGAGCCATTGATCTTGAACTACTTTCAAATAAAATGATAAATGACCAGAGAAAAATGAACAGAGGAATAAACAAAGTGTAGGACACTGGTGATGCTGACAAGAAAGATCAGATTCAGTGGGGTGGTAGAGATGAAGCCAGACTGGAGTGAGATGCAACACGTGTGACCGGAGGAAGTAGAGAAACTGTGTGAAGACAAAGATTTGAAGGAATTTATGGACTGAAGCAGAGAAAGAGGGCAGTTGTAACATTGGAATATTGAATCAAAGGAGGAATTCCCTAGAAAGCAAGGTAATAGAAAATACTTGAATGCTGATTGATCCCTCTTACCCCAATAGGACAAAACCAGGAAGAACAAGAAAGGCAGGTTTCTGTTTTTTGAGGAGAAAACATTTTTAGATAAAATCCGTAGCTCACGGAACATTTCTTCATCGAAAAACTTTGGCCCAATGGGCATTTCTGCATCGAAAAACTTTGGCCCAATGGACAAGACTGTGATCAAAAAGGCAATGGAGTAACTGGAGTGGTGACCCAACCCCCACCCCTCCCTGCACCCTAAGGCTGATGAATGTGAGGTACCTAGCTGTAAGAGGTGGATCTTCACTAAGAACTCTAAATGACAGGCATTAGAGAGTGGTCATTGTAGAACTCTGCCAGATTGTGGACTCCTGCCACTTCTCATTCATGTATCAGCGGAGTGCTAATAATACCCAAGGGTATTGATCTTTACTCACTATATAAATAACATATTAAAGTGAGAGACAATTCGTGTTAGCCTAATGGAGTGTCCAGCGGCCAAATTTTCTCAGATTTCTGGGCAAAAGAATTGTATTCCTAATACCCACAAGTTTCTGACATAAAATGATACCGGAATGTGAACGTGAAAGCAGTGGAGTCCTTGAATCAGCACCAAAGGGTGGATAAAGGGATAAAGTGAAATTATTACAATAAAACAATGAAAGGAGTACTAACACTTCTCTACATAGAGAATTGCAAGTTCCATAGGTTTTTATGTAAAAGCCCAGGCTCTGGAGTTAAACTGGGTTCAAAACTCCTGCAGACTCTGCCACTTCCTAGCAGGGTAATTTTAAGCAGTCAGTGATCTGGAAAGGTCAGTTTTCTTTGAACAATGGAAACTTTTTTTTCCTCAATTTCACAGTGATATTTTTATTAACACCAACTGTTTTGTAATTATTATTTTTAATGTTTATTTATTTTTGAGAGAGAGAGACAGAGAGACAGAGCATGAGCGAAGGAGAGGCAGAGAGGGAAGGAGACACAGAATCCCAAGCAGGCTCCACACTGTCAGTGAAGAGCCCTATGCAGGGCTCAAATTCACAAACCATGAGACTGTGATCTGAGCAGAAGTCAGCCGCTTAACTGACTGAACCACCCAGACTTACTTTTCAAAAACTTTTTAATGTTTGTTTATTACTGAGAGAGAGAAAGAGAGCACGAGCTCTGGGATGGGGCAGAGAGAGAGGGAAATAGAGAAGCAGACTCCACACTGTCAGCACAAAGCCCGACATGGGGCTTGAAATCACAAACCATCAGATCATGACCTGATCCCAAGTCCAACCCTCAACTGAGTGAGCCACCCAGGAGCCCCTGTTGCTGTTTTTTTTGTTGTTGTTGTTTTTTATTTTTTTTTTTAAGAACAGTTACCAGTAATATACAAGCTCTGCATCAGTTACCCTTGACTTCTCACATGTCTGAAATGACCAAGGAATAGCCAAGTGTTGATACTATCATAAAAAAGTTTAATGGCCTAACAGAAAAGTGAAACCATTTTTAGCAGAATAACTTATTCAGGAAAGCCTAGCTGAAAATCTTTTCATTTCTATTTTCTCACCTACATGCATTTCAAGGTTCTTAAAAGTCTTCTTAAAAAAGAAAGAAAAAGAGCACCTGGGTGGCTCAGTTGGTTAAGTGTCCAACCTCATCTCAGGTCATGATTTTGCAGTCTGTGAGTTCGAGCCCCACGTCTGGCTTTGTGCTGACAGCTCAGAGACCAGAGCCTGCTTCAGATTCTGTATCTCCCTCTCTCTCTGCCTCTCCTGCTCTCTCTCTCTCTCTCTCTCTCTCTCTCTCTCTCAAGAATAAATAAACATTAAAAATAATTTTCAAAAAGAAAAAAATGATGTGTATCAGTTTCTCTTATTTAATGTGGCTATAGAAAATACTTGACCAAAAGCATTGACTAAACCCTGTTCTAAATAGATTCAGAAAGAAAAAGCTAAGACTCCCATTAAACAATTTGATATTTGTTTCAACTTTACTATTTTATTCTGTAAATATAAGGCATGGGTATAGTAAGACAAATTTACTAATGTTACTCTTTATCTTATAATATTATGGATAAAAGAAATTGGATGAACTGGTGAAATACCATGTCTCCATTTGTATTAATAATATGAATGCAGGGACGCCTGGTTCACTTAGTTTATAGAGCATACAACTCTTGATCTCAGCATTGTGAGTTCAAGCCCCATGTTGGGTATAGAGATTACTTAAAAATAAAATATTAAAATAATAATAATAATATGAATGGATATAAACCTTTGATGGACAAATATAAAAGTAAAGCATTTTGCCTGTGAAAATTACAATTTTAAGGATAATAATATTAAAACAAATCCATCAAAATTCAGTGTGGATTCTTATGTCAGTCTTTGAAGGTTGGCATCTTCCCTCACATTTCCTGCACTGTCAGTGGAAAGTAGAGTGTTTTATCAACTTCCAGAGAAAAGGCAGTATTCTAAACAGGAACAGTTGACACACTTTTTTTCTTTTAAATAATGAGCAGTTTATTGCCATTAAGACAAGAAAATGCAGACAGTCACTTGTAACTCTAATTGCAGGCATTCTAAAATGTCTGTTTGGAAAATTACCTCTGGTATACTTATGAACTACTTTGAGATATAGAAATTACAAATTTTTTTCCAGGAAACTAATCAAATTGTAGATAAATATAGCTCAATCATCAATTTAAGATACAAAGTTGCAACACTAACTTTAAAGACAGCAAGTATACTTTATTCCCTTACTTATACTTAATGTTTGTTTTAAAGCAGCTCAGGCCTATGTCTGATATAAAAAAACTTTGTGCCTCATTCCAGAAATAACTGTCAAATTTAATGAATGAATGATTCAATGAGTGAATTAGCAAAATAGTTAACCAACTAGTAGAGAACATTTATAGAGACAAAAATAGGTACTTTATTAAAGGATTGATTTAGAACTGTTTTTTGTATTGAAAATGTTAATCTTGATTGTGTCAAAATCTTTCCAACTAGGATCATTCCTTTCATCTCATCCATTGCCTGAGCTTGGTGTTCTTTCTTTCAGTGATACTGGAAGGATGTTATGTTTACTTTATCACTTATTGAACATTGTTATAATCATCTATATTTTGTGTCCCCTACTAGACTCTAACCTACCTTAGGGCCGAGGTCTGTATTCCTGGTAATTGAGCACTCTACCCAATATCTAGCATTGTACCAACATTACATGAGTTAAAATGTTTTGAATATATTAATAAACAAGCTCATCTGTAATGAAATGAGTGACTTGGTATAGAGACTGAGAGGACCAAGGAAGGCTCTCTCAGGATACCACAGTATTTCTTGAGGATAAGGAAACTTTCACCAAGCAGTGGATGCAAGGGACATGGTTTAGGCAACCATATGCAAAGCATGAAAATTGGTAATGTTAGCCATTTCCCTTCCTTCTTTTACGTTTATTAGTTCTGACATGTTCTGTGTACTATACCATATAAAATAGGCATTTTATTTCAAATGGCTAAACGTATTGACATTGATTAGTAAAAATGTTCCAAAACATCCTCTTCTATCTTCTGGCTGCAAAAGAATAAACTTCAAAGAAGCAGTTAAATCACCTCTCTGTTCTTCCTATGTGCCTAAAAACAGTACACATTTATAAATATAATGAAATTGATTTTTTAAATTACACAATTTGGTAATTTTTTCTGTAGTCCATTCATATTTTAATTACTTAATCCATTTTCCCTTTAAAAACAAAAGTTACACATACTTGAGTAATGAAATGTTTGTTTTAAGTAAATAAAATAGGAGACTAAATTAGATAATAAAATTTCGTACTCTGTTCTTTTTGTTTCACTACTGAAGCACCTGTCAGCCTATCTTATTTTTAAGTACACAAAACACATTACAGATTTTGCCAATAAAACCCAAGAAGGAGCAAACAAGATTAAGCAACATCATCCTTTTTTTCTTATCAACTGAAAATCAATGAACTTAGAAACTGTAGTTTTGGTCTTCTACAGACCAACTGTTATTCAGAGAAAAACTATACACTGTTACAAAATTTTAGGTAATGCTAGCAACCTTCTATATACTCCCATTTTACTATTAGCTAGTAATTAGTAACTATCTAAAACTATTGTATCCTATTTAAGAAAAATTAACTGTTTCTTATTGTTTGATCACTTCCCCTTTCAAAATAAATTTTAGATTTAATTTTTGTTCATTATTTTGTGAATTATGTTTTGAAAATTTATAATATGCTCATTGCTGCAGGCACCAAAGTGAAGTGAAATGGAGCATTAAGGCTTGTGCCACAGTCTGTTTCCTTGACTCAGTTATCTATATATTTCACAAGGAAAGATTTGACCTAAATACTTTATTTCATTGTTGTTACTTTTTGATATTTGAAAAATTTTCCACTATTTCCTTAAAATCATATTGAATACTATAAGCAAATCTTAATACACTACCCATTATTAAAGACATGAGATAGCATTTTCTTGAAAAATTGATTGTGAATTTTTTGCATTTGTTTTTTCTGGGCTATCCAAATTTTCCTTACATTATTTATAATTTTAATTGCCTCATTAATAAGGTCACATGCCATTAGACTACTGTATGTAACATTATGTGTACTACATGCACAAAGAGAATCACTTGTACAAAAAAAAAGCTAAAATTGTAAAATTTTAGCATGGAAGCCTTAAATTACTCTGTAAAATTATATTTACACAGTAATATGTTTGAAAGGGATAAAAATAATTTATTGCCAGAAACAATAAAATTTTGTGAAAAAGTAATAAAATGTATCATGTTTTCTTGTATTTTCAATTTGACCATACCTTTCTAGCCAATATGGAAGAAGTGAAACTGTTGTTTAAAAATTATTATTGAATATGCTAATTTCACATAACTAAAAAAGATGTAATCTAAAATATAATATATAAATTTTATAGTCGCACATATGCCCAGGAAAGAAACTTTTTGTCTAGAAACTTCCATGACTTCGTAAAATGTACATGGTACAGAAATCACCTGAATATTTTAAATTTTGTCCAGAACAGTCTGTCCTAATTAAACAGAACAAACACAGAGAATCTTCCTCCTTCATTTGTCGGAAATTATCTGTAAAAGCATCATTTCTTTTACTTAAACTTTGATTCTTACTACTTTGGAAAGTTTTCAGAGAACATTAGCACTCCAATATAATGCTAACTCTTATATATTAAAAAGATACTAATTTTAGATCTCATAAAAGGCTATATTTCCCAGAAAGAGTGTGTTTCTTGAGCCTTGGAAAGGAATGTGCAGAAGAGAAGAGTCACAGCGTGGCATGAACTGGAGTAGAAATCAAAAACAGAAATACTAAGGATGCCATTTTTCTACTTATGGGGCGTGTTTAATGTAGGTACTGTGCTCATACACAACCAGGTGTGACCTTGAAATGAGAAGCTAGGAAATCAAGTGTAAAGTTTTTAGTTTTCTTAGAGCAATATAGAGGGAATATTTTCCTTTCATCCTTTCACTTGGACTCAGAAATAACCAGCTATTGTCTGCCCTGAGATACCCACTTAAAATGGTCAGCACTGCAACACTGAGCAGCTCTGTGTGCATTAGGAAGAGTATTCAGCCTTGTGTCTAGACCCCTCCTCTTTCTAGATATTTAAAACATTCTATGCTTTTTGTTTTCTTTCCATCCTTCCTTCTCCATTAAATGATGAGTACCTTGAAAAGAGAGAGAGAGAGAAAAAAAAAAAAGAAGTTCAAATACAATTTTCATATTCTACATTGGGATGACCAGAGAGTGGAAATGACACCCATGAAAAGAAAATTGGGAGGAAGAGTAGATTGGTGGTACAGGCTGGAGTTTCACCAACATAACACATTTGGTTTTACACAGACTGTCTGTGGCGCTATTATGACTTCATGGGGCAGGGCAAGGGGCTGTATTAAAATCCTCCAATGATGGCAGCATTGAGAAAAGTCAGGTTAAGTATAGCAGGTTTAGGGCATTGCTTTCAAAAAGATGACCAGTTTGGTATCTAAGAGATACCAAATGGAGAACATTTTCTCCGTTATCATTATTAAACCACCTTGTCAGTCCTCTTTAATCTTTATGATTTAAACTTTGGAATCCAGCATATTATTTTCCTGATATACATTAATTTGGTATCCTTAATCTTTAACTCCTGTATCTGTCATTCCTTTCCTGGAATTCCAAGTTATTTAAAGTTGCGAAGTAATCACATCGAATCTGTATATTTTCCACCAAGTTTCCATGACTCACATGAGAGAGACAGCAAGAGAGAGAGAGAAATCTTATCCTGAACAAAATTATGCAGTTATGTATATATTATCATTTTTCATCTTGCATGTTGCTCTAACCAATCTCTAATTCTTTCCTGCTTCCAGGAATCAATCCCCGCCACACACACACCTTTCCCTAGAAATGTTGTCTTCTGGAAAGGTCTTGGATTGTGAATTTAAGTCAAATTCTTACTTCTGTTCTTAATGTGTATCTAAGCCTTTGTCTCTAATTTTAGAATCAAAGACTTTGCTTTCCTTTTGAGAATGATCAGAAAGTACTGGGATTTTTTTTATTTCCCTGTAGTCGGGTTTTGTCTAACTTCCCAATATATGCACAAGACTGCTCTGAGAGGTGGATATAATTCAAATCAGTTATTTTACTTCAGATAGTAAAAACCTGTGTCCTCGGAAAATAACGTTTAATTCATCACCTGTTTTTTATTAACCATAAATTACCTCTAGCTCTACCCTCTCCTACCATTTCCTCCCTTCAGGATAGAATTTCTACAGCAGGAATGCAAAGAAAAAGCCGGGGCGGGGGGGGGGGGGGAACCTCCAATTTCAGCTTTTGAGTTACTGAAAAGACTTTGGAAAATACAGGTGACACAACAGGTTGAGTAATTAGGGATTTGGGATCTTGCATCCCTGGATACTAAGCGTCAAAAGTCTTATTAATGCTGATGGCTGTGCTATAAGAATACCAAATTCAGACTTCTTCAGCAATGACTTGGAATATATAAATTTAAATATAATTTATATATATAATAAATGTACATATAATTTATTTATATAGATATAAAGATATATGTAAAATTTATATATAAATATATAAATTTAAATATAAACTTGGAAAAGTTTATTATAACCTATACATATGCAAATAATACAGAATATAATAATAACAACTTACACTTCTTTGATAGTCCTCACATTCAAGATTTCTTGTGTGGTTCGGGTTCTCACAATAAAATGAACAATATTCTGAGCTAATCTGGTAAGGGAGGTGTTTTGTCTCACATTTTAAGTTTATATTCTCTTCTTAACAATTAAGCTATTTATCTTTAATAAACTGTATATATATACTTTTAATGTTTATTTATTTTTGAGAGAGAGAGAATGTGAGCTGGGGAGGGGCAGAGAGAGAGGGAAACACAGAATCTGAAGCAGGCTCCAGGCTCTGAGCTGTCAGCACAGAGCCCGACGCGGGGCTCGAACCCAAGAACCAGGAGACCATGACCTGAGCCAAAGTCAGAGGCTTAGCTGATTGAGCCACCCAGGCGCCCCTGTAGAACGTGTTTTTAATCCAATCCTGTGTCTTCCTTTGTTAGTCAAAAAGTGCTCAGTACTAGTACTGAGCTCCATAGCTTTTCCAGACAAGCTCAGTAAGAAAAATAGGAGACTGTAAGAAATAGAATGTCTGGGGTTTTTCCTTCATAGGATGGTCTTTCTAGTGACATTAGTCAGAAAAGAAGTTCCTTTCCAGTCAAAAGGTGATGGAATTTCCTAAGGAACTGATTTTTTAAAATCTTGCATGAAAAGCTGAGAAATGTGTGACCAGTGACTCAAGAGGCCAGGAGGGTAGGGGTGCCGTGGTGGCCTAGGCAGCTTGAGAAGGTATCTTTGGGGCATGTGAGCACAAATTTTGTGGCCTTAATACAAAAGCTGATGATACAAGCAGAGAAAGTGCAGTAACTATGAGGAGGGTAGGATTGATCTCAACATGAAGACAAGAGGGAAAAATAACAGCAGCACAAACAGCGGTGTGGAAGTTATAATAATAGCTGCTATGTATTGAGCATTGCTATTGCCAGATACAGCGCTAAGCACACGTGTTCACGTAATTAAAAACTAATTGTCTATTTTAAAGGTGGAACTAAGGATAGGTTCATTACCTTCTAAATGAGTGGCTACCAGAGAACACAGATTCATAAGATAGGAATAAAACAGAAGCAAGTTTTAATATCACTTCCCATCTGCCCTTGATGCATTGTGGAACAGAGGGGAGGATCAATGGAAGCTTATAAATGTTCAACACTACGCGCAGTGGATAGCAAACACTGATGATGGAAAAGGGAGCGGGCACTCTGCCAGCAGACTGCAGGACACTAAGGCAGTTGGCCCTTCCCTTGTTGAGAAGAGTGAGTCATTGCAATTCTCCAGATGGATCCCAGCAAGTGCAGAAACATTGGCTCAGACTAGGTGTATGTTCTGTTGACTCAAGTTGCTGTGAAGAGATGGAATAGGGCAGTGGTTTTCAATCCAGAACAACTGTTGTCAACAGAGAGGACATTTGGTAACATCTGGAGACAAATTTGGTTGTCATAACTTGGGTAGTGCTACTAGCATCTAGTGGGTAGATGCCCAAAATGTAGCCAAGCATTCTATAATGTTCAGGACATTACTTCAACAAAGAATTATCTAGCCCAGACTGTAAATGGTCCCCTGTTGAAAAACTTTGCAATAGAACACAATTTGGCTTTAATTAAGAATACCCAGGCATCCAAGTTTAAGGTGCTCAGAGGCAATTAACAAATCAATCCTTTTGAAAGTAATATTTTATTGCTAAAAGGAAATTATGAGTGATT
Source organism: Panthera uncia (assembly GCF_023721935.1). Classification (NCBI taxonomy): domain Eukaryota; kingdom Metazoa; phylum Chordata; class Mammalia; order Carnivora; family Felidae; genus Panthera; species Panthera uncia. The sequence continues at coordinate 64,471,080 of NW_026057577.1, forward strand.
GAAATATTCTATATCTTTTCTTTTTTTTTTTTTTGTTCAATATATGAAGTTTATTGTCAAATTGGTTTCCATACAACACCCAGTGCTCATCCCAAAAGGTGCCCTCCTCAATACCCATCACCCACCCTCCCCTCCCTCCCACCTCCCATCAACCCTCAGTTTGTTCTCAGTTTTTAACAGTCTCTTATGCTTTGGCTCTCTCCCACTCTAACCTTTTTTTTTTTTTTTTCCTTCCCCTCCCCCATGGTCTTCTGTTAAGTGTCTCAGGATCCACATAAGAGTGAAAACATATGGTATCTGTCTTTCTCTGTATGGCTTATTTCACTTAGCATCACACTCTCCAGTTCCATCCACGTTGCTACAAAAGGCCATATTTCATTCTTTCTCATTGCCACGTAGTATTCCATTGTGTATATAAACCACAATTTCTTTATCCATTCATCAGTTGATGGACATTTAGGCTCTTTCCATAATTTGGCTATTGTTGAGAGTGCTGCTATAAACATTGGGGTACAAGAGCCCCTATGCATCAGTACCCCTGTATCCCTTGGGTAAATTCCTAGCAGTGCTATTGCTGGGTCATAGGGTAGGTCTATTTTTAATTTTCTGAGGAACCTCCACACTGCTTTCCAGAGCGGCTGCACCAGTTTGCATTCCCACCAACAGTGCAAGAGGGTTCCCGTTTCTCCACATCCTCTCCAGCATCTAGAGTCTCCTGATTTGTTCATTTTGGCCACTCTGACTGGCGTGAGGTGATATCTGAGTGTGGTTTTGACTTGTATTTCCCTGATAAGGAGTGACGTTGAACATCTTTTCATGTGCCTGTTGGCCATCCGGATGTCTTCTTTAGAGAAGTGTCTATTCATGTTTTCTGCCCATTTCTTCACTGGGTTATTTGTTTTTCCGGTGTGGAGTTTGGTGAGCTCTTTATAGATTTTGGATACTAGCCCTTTGTCCGATATGTCATTTGCAAATCTCTTTTCCCATTCCGTTGGTTGCCTTTTAGTTTTGTTGGTTGTTTCCTTTGCTGTGCAGAAGCTTTTTATCTTCATAAGGTCCCAGTAATTCATTTTTGCTTTTAATTCCCTTGCCTTTGGGGATGTGTCGAGTAAGAGATTGCTACGGCTGAGGTCAGAGAGGTCTTTTCCTGCTTTCTCCTCTAGGGTTTTGATGGTTTCCTGTCTCACATCCAGGTCCTTTATCCATTTTGAGTTTATTTTTGTGAATGGTGTGGGAAAGTGGTCTAGTTTCAACCTTCTGCATGTTGCTGTCCAGTTCTCCCAGCACCATTTGTTAAAGAGACTGTCTTTTTTCCATTGGATGTTCTTTCCTGCTTTGTCAAAGATGAGTTGGCCATACGTTTGTGGGTCTAGTTCTGGGGTTTCTATTCTATGAAATATTCTATATCTTAATTATGGCATTGGTTAACAAGTATATACAGTTGTCAAATTCATTGAACAGTACACTCTAAATAGATATGTTTTATTGCACATAATTAGTGGCTCAATAAAGTGGATTTTAAAAGCTAAATCATAATCTCACCCTCAAAATATAGTATTTGTATTTAAATTCAAAAACTGCTACATAATTCATTCATTGGTTTCAGCAAACATTTCAAGGAGTGTCTCTATGGAGACACAGACACATGGGTGATCAGAAGAAAACAAAACTTGGTGCCCTGAGAGCTTACATGCAAGTAGAGCATTAGACTTCTTTATATTTCAGAACTACTTACTTCAATGGTCAATCCACTGAGAAAGACAGAAAATTAATTAAAAAGTGACATATGGAGGGAGATCCCAAAAGGGAGTTGTTATGGGGAATATAACACTTCGAAGCAGCAAATATGTCCGTTAACCCTTCCAGTAACCGTATAAAGTAAGGAACATTATTGTCCCCATTTGAAAGATACGGGAAGGTCATGCAACTTGCCCAAAGCTAAATAGTTAGGGTAGATTGTGCATTTGAATCCATGTCAGTCTGATTCCAGGTTATAATACATTGCCTGGAGTGTGCAACTCTGGGGAAATGTGCAAGACCAAGAAATTAGACAAGAATTATGACAATTCGGAACCACTTTAGCAAAGTTCCGAGAGTATATATAACAAGTGGGAATTGAATTCTTATAGAGGCACTGTATAAGATTTCAGCAAGAAACTAGGTCTCTGTGGAGGAGATGCTATCTGTTCAACCAAACCGTTTCCAATTTCCTCTAGGACACACAAAAGTCTCAATTCCTCAGACTCTCTGCATCTGGATGGTAGTATATGACTGATTCAGATAATAGAATTTGGCACAAGTGGTGCACGCTTGAGCTGGTCCCTCACAACCCTGTGTGAGTCACTACTTTCTCTTTCTTAGCATGGTGGCAAGCAGGGTCAACCCAGAGGACTGAGTGGAAGCACAAGAGGATGATGACACTTGAATCACCACGTGGAAGATGGCATGCTGACCATCTGATTCTGACTGTGACATAGTGAGAAATAAATCTTCACTGTATTAAGCCATTAAAATAGGGGTATCATTTGGTATATTAGCTAGCTTTAATTACCTTACTTAGCCCAGGCTCCATAAAGCAAAAAAGAGAAAACTGATTAAGTAATACTGCAACAACTCGCTATGTGAGAAAAAATTTATGATGTTTTAGTTTATTTACATGCTAATATTGTTCCAGAAAACATCTGAGGTACAGAACAAAGACACATACCATATAACAAGATAAAATAAATTTAAAATTGGGGAGGAAAGTGAAACAAAGGTAAATAAATTTAGAAAAGTAGATGGAGCCGGGAGTGAGATACGTGAAATAGATCCATCGTCTCCACTAAAGATAGGTCACACTTTTGGCTCTAACATTCTAGGAACCAGTACAAGGAGGAAATTACAATCAAGTTTGTTATTCACAGTGCTCATAAGGCAGAAGCAAATCAGCTACCCAGGAGAGGCATGTTTATTCTAGTTTTCAGACCAGAGAAAAATTTGTCCTATGGGGCCTTAAAAATGACAATGTGAAATGTATTGAAACACATCCTACAAGGAGGGGGTGGGGAGAGAAACAACCTCCACAGTAAACCCAGCAATAAGATTCATAAGTCTGATATTTATAAAATCTCTTAGTACAAAGTGGTAAGAAGATGCTGAGCACAACTCACGTTCGATGAAGCAGTTTTAGAATGCTGTTCGGTGAGGGTCTAGTTTAATTGACAGATATGGAGAGAACTGCAAATTAAACCTAACCTACCCTATGGAATAATTTTATAATTAGTTGAAATGATTAAAATAATGTTTGGTGAGTCCAGTAATAATTTTCTCAAACTGCATAAATATTCTCAAGAAATTCCCAGTTTTCTTAATTGTTAGTTCAAAGTGAAAAGCCAAATACAGAAACTGTTATAGCATAAACAAGCACATCTTGATGGACTGTATTAACCATATAGTTGCCAATCCATGGTCCAGAGAAAAAGGGGTGCCTTTGATCTAATTTCTGGTCAAAATATAGCAGCAGCTTAACATGCATTGACCAGCAGTAATGGACCTGGTTATAAATAAAGATTTCCATAAATCTTTAAAAAAAAAAAAACGGTTGGGGGGCACCTAGGTGGCTCAGTTGGTTAAGTATCCAACTTCAGCTCAGGTCATGATCTCACGGTTAGTGCGTTCAAGCCCCACATAGGGCTCAGTGCTGTCAGTGGTGTGTCTGCTTTGGATTCTCTCTCTCTCCCTCTCTCTCTGCCCCTCCTCCACTCGTGCTTTCTCCCTCTCTCAAAAATAAATAAATCTGAAAAAAAAAAAAAAAAGATGGGATCCTTATTGGCACAATCCTTCACAATCATCACATGTAATGCACCAAAGTTCATTCTATTCCCATTTATTTCCTGTTTTTCTTCTACTCTAACAAAAAAAGCATTTCCTTTTAGAATGATGCATCAAATTGATTTTCAAAATTCCCTTCCTTACTTAAATTATGTGTGTCTCTAAACTAAATAAATAAACCATTTAATCACTTAGTATCCCAGTTATGGAGACAACGGGGAAACGCCATGGTAAATTTAAAGAAACCTGTTCAAAACAATGATAAATACCACTGCAAGTTAAGTCAAGATGGAGATGGGACATAAATATAGTTAGAATCAGTGACTTTCAAATTGAGAAGTGTTAGTTTCTGTATTCATCTTATAGAAATGTATCTACCTCTACCTGCCAACACTGAATGACAAATAATTATATTAGGAGTTGATCTGTCAAAAAAGTGAATCGTCCTTAAACCTACATTGAGATTAAGAAATAACATTGGAATAAGAAACATGAAATGCTTTTAAGGAAATAATGGTATTCAAAAGTAATGAAACAAGAGGAAGAGTAAAATACACAGCTTGATCAAGTAAGCATTTTTTTGGCATAACTTTTTCTTCCAGTTGGTCATCACTAAATCATTCAAAAGGCTGGCAGAATATTTTCCAACCCTGATTGCTACAGTGGAATTACATTTTGTCTTTTCCTAAAACCAGGTGTTATTTTCCCCTACAAATGTAAAATTTCAAATACAAGTTAACACAGAGTTCTGATTTTAATTCTGTAGTATGAGATATTCTAAAAATTTAAGACCAAAAGAAACATGTTAACTTGAGTTTTTCAATGTAGGATAGAAACATAATTTCTTTACTAAAGAATCCCTTTCTAAATAAACTCTAACCTAGTTCTTAAAAATCTTATATAGTAGCTGTTGAGAGAAATGACAAATATTGTACTTTAATTTTTAGAAATACTGTTCTATATAATGTAACTTCAGTCTCCAAAGACTCCTCTGGGTCTAGAAAGTACACTGCTTACTCTATGATATACACCCTACTCAGTACTTAAAATAATTGGATTTTATTTTTAAAATATAACTTTGGAGTAAACTTCATGTCCCTAAAGATGTTTTCTATTTTGTACCAATATGTGAAATGTCTCATTTCTCTTGAAATTCATTTTATAGCAAGAGTATCATACTGAATCAAAAGTTTCTCTAAGATAATTCACATTTTTCTTGCCAACTATAATGACTAAATTTAGATTGTTAGACCAATAAATAGTGCATGATACCTGTTCCAGGTTTTGTACTCCTATATAACAAACTACCCCAAACTTAGCAGCTTAAAACAATATTTTATTTTTTTCTCTTCAGTTCTGGAGGTTGATGGGCTCAGCTGGGCAGTTCTTGTTTAACATAGCTCATAAAATCATAGGCAAATCATAACTGTGGCTGGAGTCACCTGAAGGCTTCTTCACTCATATATCTGGTGCCCAGGCTAGGATATGGCAGGAACAGCTGGAAGCTGATCTGGCCTATTTTCCCCCCTCATTTCCTCCCCCTGCCCCCAGGAGGCTTCTCCAAAGGGTTCGCTTGGGTTCCCTTACAGTCCTGGTACACTCAGGGTAGCTAGACTTCTTACATGGTGGCTGTCTCCTCTCAAGAAAACATTCCAAGTTGCCTGAATGGAAACTTCAAAGCTTTTGATAAGTCAGCTTCAGAAATATCTGAATGTTACACTATTGCATTCTATTGGTCAAGCAGGTCACTAAGGTCAAGAGGTGGGGGGAGTTAGAACCCACCTCTCAAAGGTAAGAGTTACAAAGAAATTGTGGCCATCTTTAATTTACCACAATGCCTATTCAAAAAAGAAGACTAACAAATTTCTTAAAACTTTTTCTTCCCTCCATAGCGAATTTTAAGAGATTGAGATTAGCTTAAAACCCCGAAACTCAGAGTATCTTAGCTATTTAACTAATTTATTAATTGGTCACTAATTAGCAATGAAGAAAAATGATACGGAAACTAATAAGAAACTTTCCCTAGAGTTCAGTTTGGCTTTATGACAAAAACATTCTTTAGAAAATATTTTTAAATAACTATCAAGAATGTGTTCTGTGGGTAATATCTAGCCATTAACAAAAAGGTGAGTAATCATGCAAGGAATACGTGATCTCATCAACTTTCAATCCCATTCCATTTACCTTCTAGTTACCAAGAGCATCAAAAAGCTGCACCGTGACTTTCTGAGGGTATTTAGCACTCCCTTCAGGGGAGCCACTGCTGTATCAGTGCTGTATACACAGCTGTATTATGCCAGCTGCTACATCACCATCAAATGGAGCCACTCTGCTTCCCAGACGTTCCATGTTTTGATATGTTCAGCACAGTCATTTCCGTTACCCCTAGAGAATTATCATAGAAGCATCATCTGACAGAAAGGTATGTATTAAGCAAAGATAAATGTTTTATGTAACATAACTGATTCCTAAATATAGATTGATGATAAGAAAGTGTGTTCTTCCAATGGCAGGTGATTTCCTTAAATAAAATGGCTGTCTTACTTCTAGGTGTCTGTCCTGGTAATTCACTATTGCTTAACAAACTATTTAAATTTAAATTTAACTTAACAAATTTAAATTTTTCTAATATTTATTTATTTTGAGAGTGAGAGAGAGAGCACGCACACACGCATGAGCAGGGGAAAGGCAGAGAGAGATGGGGAGAGAGAGAGAAGCCCAAGCAGACTCTGCACTGTCAGCACAGAGCCTGACATGAGGCTCAATCCCACAAATGGTGAGATCATGACCTGAGCCAAAATCAAGAGTCAGAAGTTTAACTGACTGAGCCACCCAGGTACCTCCAAACTATCACAAATTTAATGGCTTGGAAGAACAATCATTTTATTTTATCTCACAAATTTGTAGATCAGCATTTTGGGCAGAGCTCTACTGGGCAACTCTTCCTCAAATCGCATTGACTGGGGACACTCACTGATGATATTCAGCAGGCAGCTGGACTGAGCTGGAGGATCCAGGATAACTCACTCCCATGCCTGACACCTGAGCTGACCCCTTTTACCTACTTTTGGTCGACTTCTGGGGACTCTCCAGGAGGCCTCTCCATAAAAGTAGTCAAACTTCTTACACGGATGTTCAGAGTTCCCAGGGCAAGTGTTCCAAAAGACAGGAAAGGACACTGTCAATATCATAAGACCTGGGCAGGACACTGGTACAGTATCACTTATAACAAATTCTCTTGGTCAAAATAGTCAGAGTCCACCCAGATTTGGGATGAGAAGGCAGGCTCTATATCTTGATGAAAGGATTTGCAGCTATCTTTATTTTGGCACAGGGCCCATGAGGAGGCTGACAGTTCTGAGGCCATTTGCTAGAATCTATCCTGGAGTTCCCTTTGGAGTTAGACGAAAGCCAGGTATGCAGGGGAGACTCAAACAGTGCGAATTAGAACTAACAGTGAACCAAATATACAGGGGATATTACATTCATTAGACTGAAAGGGACAATTCAGAAATACTAAATGTGAAAACATTTCCCAATTATAGTCAGATAAGAATCCTTTAATATATAAAAGCCCTGAACAGGACATTTAAAAAATGTTAATGTCTTACATCCTCTATTAGGAGGAGAACACCAGTTATAATGCATTACATGCGTCTCTACTTAATCAGAAGTTACTTGTAGAAATAAACTTATTAATTTTTTAAAGTGGAGGGTTTTTTTTGCGGGGGCAGGGGGCGGTTGGAGATGGGGAAGCATCACTTTTCTCTTACAGAAGATAAGTAAAGTATATGTTAAAGTATATATTTTATACCCAATTTTCAAAGCAAGACTTTATTTACTGCTGCTGTATTAATGAGCCATCTAGGGCAATATATGCTCTCCCACAGATGAATAACATAAAACTTAGGTTAGCAGGGCTCTTCACAATTTAACCTAATACCGCTTTCCCAGCCTTATATATCACTTCCCAATCCCACTAGTCAAAGACCACCAGAAACACACTTACAATTGTACAAGCTGGGTTATTACTCACTGCATCAAGGGAAACCAAATACCATGAAGAGCTATTGGCATCTCGGTAAAAAGATGTCAAGACTTAACAAGATTTGGGCTTGTTTTCTGTGACTACGTCTATCTTACCAAATCTCACTTAGCAAAAAGAAAGACTAATCCAAGGTTAAGGTGGTAATTGGTGAAGAGACAGAACTCATCATGTTAGACTGGATATGGTGATGTTTGGTCATTTTTGTTACTTGGACAATATTATGTTTTGTCTATGTTCAGATATGAAAATGGAGTGATCTTACTCTTCCCTTGATCCATCACTGACACAGAGTAACTTCGTCTGATGCTGATGTTCTGTGAAATTGTTTATGTTCAGCAGAACACCAATCCTCAGGCCAGGCTAACTCCAGATATAAGAAGCTGCTTTTCTCTTTCACTCTCTGAACATGCCATACTCACATCGGCCTTGAGTTTGCTCTGCCCTGTCTCTAATTCTGTTCTATTTAATAACCTATATTTTTCAGGAATCCTTCCCTTAGCAATTCATCTCAATTTTCTCTTCGACATATTTCGTACTACATAGTGTTTCGTTACTTCAGTTTATGCTTTGTTTCCTCGTATAAGATCACGGTATACACCTCTCTCAGCGCTGGCAGAGTACTGCAAATCACAGGCGCCTAGCATTAAAAGAAAACAAACAAACAAAAATCCCCAAAAAAGAAGAGGTGAAGGTTTATTTTTGTGTTCCATAAACTCGGTGAGACTGCGTCACTCAATTCAGTACAATTGTTCTGGAATCCGGCCCCCAAAATCCTGATCAGAACTCGACAAGAAATCAGGTTTGACTAAATTGCACGTGGAAACGCCTTGGGCTCTTACCCTCCCGGCCTCCCGAACACACACAGCCAGTACCTCTACCCGACCCCCACAAGCAATCCGGCTCTCGCGTCGGACTACGTTTCCCATAGTCCTTCAGAGCCGACAAGGCGATGCCGCGTTCTGAACTACAATTCCCACAATCCTCATACACCACCATCTTGTCTCATTTTCTGTGGCCGCTCCCCATTTCCCATCTTCCCTTCCGGGTCTTACACACCGGAGAACAAGGTCGTGAAGAGAAGAGGACTTGGTTTGGTGCTGTCGTTTCTATCGTCTAGGGGCTCTGCGCTTTTCGCAGAACTTCCAACAGCGCTATGTTGGGACAGAGCATCCGGAGGTTCACAACCTCTGTGGTCCGTAGAAGCCATTATGAGGAGGGCCCAGGGAAGGTTAGTGTGTTAGGGGCCCCGTTTCGTTGGGGGAGGGGGCACTTAGCTGCGATTTGCTGAACTCCAAGGCCTCCCAAGGACCGTGGAGAGGGAGACGGTAAGCAGGAGAGGTGAGCTGGCACGTCGGGTAGCGTTCCACTTCCCCCAGGAACCAGGGGCAAAGCGCAGGACCCCGGTTGCACGCCTTCGGCGGGTAAAGGAATGAATAGGAAGAGCTTTAGGCCCCACTTGGCCCTAGCGCTCCCCTCCGCGCCCTCCGAGATCTGGAGGGTCCCTGAGGCCAATGCTGCAGATATTTGTGGCTTAAAGCCGAACTAGAGGTCACCGGACTCGGAGTGAAGGTCGTCGGAAACAAAGGAGGATATGGGGGCCTGTGGTTGTGGGTCGAGTCTAAGCTAGTTAACTAAATTAGAAGTATTAAATCTCTTTAGTTGAAGTTGGGTTTAGCGTCAGGTATCAATAGCCTAAGTCGAGTAGTTAGCAGTAACTACCTCCAGTGATCGAGGCCTAGTAGGAAAGGGCGGAAGAAGGGCTTGGTTATGAAAAAGTCGATCTTCGTAATTCAGTTAACTTTGCCGTGTGCCTTTACAAGGTGACTAGTTTCTAACAAATAGCAAACCAGAACAGTGCATTCTTTTTCTAAAACAGGCCCCCTGAAGAATAAGTTTTTCGGCTTTTCTAAAGTAAAAGGGAAAACTTAACCAGTGTGATACACCGGAGTTATTAAGACCACTGCCTGTGCTCAGTAAAGCCAGTGCTTTTTTTTTTTTTTTTTTTTTTTTAAAAACCTTACAGTGTTGTCCTACATGAAGGTCATAGGATGTAAAACATAATGTTTGAAATACGATATGATATATGGCATACATAACCTGATTATGTAAAAACAAATACCTAGCATCCCCTGTGTACTTCTGTAATCTGTAAAATCAGATAATTCAGTTTCATTTTTGTTGGTTGTTCTCTTTTTTCCCCAACAGAATTTGCCATTTTCAGTGGAAAACAAGTGGCGGTTACTTGTTATGATGACTATGTACTTTGGATCTGGATTTGCTGCACCTTTTTTTATAGTAAGACACCAGCTGCTTAAGAAATAGGGATGTTTTAATTAATCCATTAAACAGGTAATTAATGGATTTCTAATCTTAAAACATTGTTTTTCCTTATACGCCTCCTCCCCCTCCCCCCACCCCCGCCCCCATCACACCCACACAGTGTGTAGGGCCGATTTCTGAAGTTAGTGTAGATGTGGCCTTGGTGGAGACACGTTGGTGAACCAGTAAATGTTTCTTTGCCTGAAAGCCAGTGTATATTGGATACTACTGTTTGTCAGGCACACTTTACATTAATGTCATCTAGTTACACCTAGCAAGCCTGTGAGGTTGGGTGACTTCACCTGGCCTAAGACACAAAGATGTTAAGTTGCCTCATATCCATTAACTGGTGATGGTGAACCAGGATTTTTAGCCAGTCTTGTTTCAGTTCACACACTTAACCAGGTAGAGTTCTGATAGACAATTAACGTTAGGGCAACATCTGTTTGTGCATACCCCAATCAGTCTTACGTGCTAGAAGATTAACAGATTCTTTGCCTGAGAAGAAAAGATTTATTTAGCATAATTGTAATCAGAATTTGCCTCAAAGCAACATTTTGGGAAGATCTGTGGAATGATTGGAATAAATTCCAAAACTATCCTTTGGAAAGAAAAGACTCTATTCTTCATTATATACAAGGGAAGTTCTTCATCCAAGTGATGCATAATGGAAAGATTTTGGTGCATATGATGAAGCAAATCAGTATGAATAAAGTCATGATACTGTAAACGCTTTCTGATGTACCAAACTGATGGACAGACAATATGTGTATGAAAGTACATGGTTTCTGTTCTAATAGGTGAGACGTTTTAAATACCAATATATATATTTTTTATTTGCAGGTGTGAAAAGGAGCATTTTAAGAGGTGCAGTCTCTTTGAAAAATGGATCAAACTCTTGAATTCAACATACTCAATATGTTTGTAAATAAACTTATGGCATGAATCCTTAATGCCTCTTCTCTGAAACCTGGAATGTAATAATTGTGCTGACTTTTTATTTAGGAAATGTTCTAGTATTTGTTTGCTCAAAATATGTGTAAATTTAGCCTATTTCTTGGTTTTAAATTTTGAGATTTAATTTTTGATTACTAGGTCAGGACCTTGTTGGTAATTTATGTTCTATAAAATGCAAACTTGACTTTGTTGTCCCAGAATAATTTTTTTTAATTGAAAAAGAGGAAGAAGTGTACATTTAGTCTTTACTTGAAGCAGTAAAGTTTTTCTTCATGAGTGACAATTACTTAATCATGAGGAAAACCAATAGTGTATAGAGTGAAGTCCAAGAGCTTTTTTCCCTCCAGACTTGTGATCTAAAACTAAATTTTTTGCCTTGATAAATTTGCTATTGACCAATACTAGTTTTGTTTAGACTGAATAAAAGTAGAATATTTGAAATGAAATGTAATAGCATGCAAGATAAAACATAGAAATACTCCCAAGTTTATTCTTGAATTTTAGTAGACATGGACTAAAAGATGCCTCTGAAGAGTAATTGTATCCGTGAATCAAATTTATGTTATGGATGGTAAAATGCTGTTAGCTACTTAAAATATAATGACGTAGTTCCTAGAGCTTTGAACTGGGGCAGGAAAAAGGTAGTTGCTGAATGTTTTAATCCTAGTTTGGTCACTTTTGGAATACCACTTGTATTAGAATGCCATAAAATAGAGGTTGTAAACTAGTAGTGTATTTGAGCTCTAGACTTTTTGGTGATTGGGGGGCTATGTTTGTTTTTTTGTTGTTTTTTTTGTTTTTTGTTTTTTTTTAACGTTTATTTATTATTGAGAGAGAGACACAGAGCATGAGCAGGGGAGGGGTAGAGAGAGGGCAAGACACAGAATCTGATGTAGGCTCCAGGCTGGGAGCTGTCAGCACAGAGCCCAGTGCGGGGCTCGAACTCACAAACTGTGAGATCATGACCTGAGCTGAAGGCGGTTGCCTAACCAACTGAGCCACCCAGGTTGGGAGGCTAAAGTTTTTAAAGCAGTGTTTAAAAACTAGAATAATTACAAGAAAGTCTCTGTGGATTCTTAAAAAATTGCTGTGGGTGGTTCTACATTTCTTCATGGAACAAAAGAGCTGCCTCACCATAATATTAGAGTTCCTATATACCCGTAATGTTAAACTACTAATTTGCTGGAGCTCTAAAAACACATTTCTCAGTTTATGTGACAGGGCCTATCTTTACACTTCAATAGCTACATAACAACCATTTAAATATAGGTACAATTAAATCTTTATGACTTTGCCTGGCTTATTCCCTGTATTTGCATTTCATTGTCCTTTTGTGTTTTTTTGATTATCCATTAATGAATCAGATGTCTTCCTGCGTTTTTGTAACATTACGGCTTTCTATCTTTGGGAAAGTAGGAAGTTTAAGGTTCATAAAATGATTTCAAATTCTTGGTTCAGATCTGTGCCATTAAATTACAAATTTAGCTGTCTTCATTTTTTTGGAGGATCTAGGAATAGTGTATATCTTGTATTTTGAGATTCAATAACTATATAAAAACATTTTAATTTCTGGCAAGTCCTAAATGATTTTTTTCTGATGTAAAATATAAATCAGACTTTACTTACTATTGATTGGACAGCAGAGTCTAGGTAGATAACATCTGATTTATTATATTTGTCTTCCTAAGTTACAGTATTTGAGGATTTTACATGAATGAGGGAAAAACCTCCTTTGCCCATCCTGGGAGAGAAGCACAGATTGCCCCGTCATAAAAAGGCTTCATTCAGCAGCTATACTGAGTAGTAGTATACTCAGAAAACACCAAATGGGATATGTATGTAGAAAGATTTTTTTTAAGAAACTGGGTCATGTGATTTGTGGAGGCTTGACAGGTCCAAACTCTGGTGGGTAGCGCTGAAGGCTGGAGATCCAGAGAAAAGTTGCTTTTCCAGTCCAAATGTATCTTGGCAGAATTTCCTCTTCCAGGGGGTAGCTGGCTGGCTCAGGGCATGGGACTCTTGATCTTAGGGTTGTAAGTTGGAGCCCCACAAGATGTGAAGCAGGCTCTGCACTGATAGCAACAAGCCTGATGCAGGGCTTACACTCAAGAACTGTGAGATCACGACCTAAGCCAAAGTCAGATGATCAACCAACTGAGCCACCCAGGTACCCCTGTCTTTTTTTTTTTTTTATGAAAGTCTCCTACTGATTGGATGAGGCTAACCCACATTATGGGGAATAATCAAGCTTTAATGAAACTTCTTCAATTTAAATGTTAATCTCCAAAAACACCACACATATCCAGAATAATGTTTGACCAAATACCTGGACACATGGCTCAGTCAAGTTGACACATAACCATGACCATTTCATATAAGAATATGCTTCCATCTACCATATTTTAAAGTACTGGCTTGGCTTTTTTTGAAAAACCACCACAGAATGTTTTTGGTTTTTTTCTTCTTTTTTCCCCTATACTGGCTTTTCAAAATTGAAGCCAACACTTAAAACTACAAGATTCTCATAAAAATCCAGATTCTTTTGGAAAACTTAAACTGGAAGGACTCATACACGCATGTCTGAAACTAAGCTAGGCAAAGTAAAGTACCCCACAGGGATGCTTCCTTGACTCCAGAATACCTGATTAGGGATTTTGCAAGGGGCCAGAACCCAGCCATTTGCTTTTAAGAAAACTATTATTGCTTCCATAATTAAGCTTTGGCCACCCCAAAGCAGGAAAAAAAAAAAAAAAAAAACTTTTGCTACAGAGGCAGAACAAACGCAGTTAATACAGGTTTAGGACTTAAGATGTTTGGATTCAAAACCAGGCTTGATCGTATATTGTCTTCAAGAGACTGCCTCACTTCCTGTTACATCTATTTAGTTTCAAAGATTAGAAATGGAAATAGGTCTTAATTTAGGTAAATTTCTCTAAGTGCCTAATGTGGACTGTTTAACTGAAAAACGGGTGAGGTAGAGGAAACACATTAAGTTGTTCTAGTTGATCCCACAGCCTTTCTGCAGTTGCGGTTGGTATTTTCAGTTACTCCAGCTACAGTTCTCACTAAGTATCCAGCTGATAGTTTAATCTTACCGTGTCCAAAATTGCCTGAGAGCATGTTAGTAAAATGCAAGTCTGATCTTAAAGTAAGCTGTCACCATCAGTAAAATGCCAGCTCCTTGGTATGTCATTCAGTCATTTCCCTACAGTTTCATTATCATCGTAGCTATACAGCTCCAGTTTTATGTACGTCCTCCAAATCTTGTTAGCTCAGGTGCCACATTTTCTGTAAAGCTTTATCCTGATGATTCCTCCCCAATATCCCAAACACATTACACATAAGTCTCCAACACTTCGTAAACAGCTTTCCAATCAGCTCAGCGTGTAGTGTAATTACTGATTTCCTTCCCTGTCTCTCATACCAGCGTATATTTCTGAGACCAGGGAGACTTATTTATTCATGTATCCTGCATGTATAATTTAGTGAGTGGTCAATGAACATTTATTGAGTAGAAACCAAGAATGATAAAACTACTTAAAAAGAGCAAATCCCAGGCCTAATCTGCACGCCAAAAATAGTGTATATCTCCATGTTTTCTGGATAAAAAAGTTTTTCCCCAAAGACTCACTGAATTGGTTTCTCCAACCAAATGTATATTGGAGTAATCCAGTTACTGCAGACTCAATGAAAGGAGTTTGTGCCAAAATGTAACTGAGCTACGTCACTGCCCACACTGTTTAGTCCATCTGATACTCTTTGTAGACAAACTTTGATGAAAAGGCAAAAGCTGTGGATCTTGTTTGAGACTAGTATTTTGAGAAACACTGATGTAACGAATTAGGGAATGCATAGTTTTACCTAACAAAGAATAGAGCCCAGTGGACTTAAAGGCCTTCTATCTTACTCAACCTGTTGTTCATAACGTCTTGCTTTGTTTGTCATATGATGGCTGCTATAGTTCTAAGCATCCCACACAGATTTGGCAATATCCAGCAAGAAAAATTACTGTTTCAAGTTTTTAATTTCAAGTGGGAGAGAGCGAGCACAAGCAGGGCAGGGGCAGAGAGAGAGAGAGAGAGAGAATCCCAAGCAGGCTCCATGCTGTCAGTGCTGAGCCCAGAATGTGGCTGGATTCCAGGAACTGAACCATAAGATCATGACCTGAGGCGAAATCAAGAGTCAGTTGTTTAACTCATGGAGCCACCCAGGCACCCCTGTTTGAACTTATTTTTTTTTTATTTTTTTTTTTTTTATTTTTTTTTTTTCAACGTTTTTTTATTTATTTTTGGGACAGAGAGAGACAGAGCATGAACGGGGGAGGGGCAGAGAGAGAGGGAGACACAGAATCGGAAACAGGCTCCAGGCTCCGAGCCATCAGCCCAGAGCCTGACGCGGGGCTCGAACTCTCGGACCGCGAGATCGTGACCTGGCTGAAGTCGGACGCTTAACCGACTGCGCCACCCAGGCGCCCCATGAACTTATTTTTAAGTGTGAAGAAAAATTGCCTAGAAATCCACTCCTCATTGGTCACAAGGGTCATATATTCATTTCTAAATACAACACTAGCAAGGGGAATGGCTGGTACCACAGTGATTAGATTTGAGCAATTAAGATTTCTCCCAGGTCTTCTATGGGAAGAGTGGGCACTGAAATCTGTTTTCTACTGGAAAGGGAAAAGAAAGTGGCTTTTGGTGTGTGAAAGACAGTGCCTGCTGCAGCTAGTCTGTGTAGTACAGACAGCTCTCAACTTATGATGGTTTGACTTAAGGTGTTCTAACTGTAATGGTGAAAGCTGATATAAATTCAGTAGAAACTAGAATACTTGAGTTTTGAATTTTGATCTTTTCCCAGGCTAGCAATAAGCAGTAGGATCCTCTCCTGTGATGCTGCACAGCAGCAGAGAGCCACTATTTCCTGTCAGCCACAGGATCACCAGGGTAAACAACAGGGTTAACAAATATTCTGTTTTTCACTTTCAATACAGTTTTCAATAAACTACCTGAGATATTCATTTTATTTATTTATTAGAAAAAAAGGCTTTGTGCTAAATGATTCTGCCCAATGTAGGCTAATGCAAGCGTACCTTGTTTAAGGTAGGCTAGGCTAAGCTATTTCTGCAAGTTAGGTTTATTAAATGCATTTTCAGCTAAATGATATTTTCTACTTAGATTGGGTTTAGCAAGATGTAACCACGTCATAAGTCAAGGAAGGTCTGTGTACTGAAAAGAGGAAACCGAATGTCAAAATGTAATAAGCCTTTTATTTTAGTGTATCCAATAAATGAAGGTCTTTAGATTATAACCAGAATAAACTGTTATGGAAAGAGGAGAAATAGTGTTGTGGGTTATTTTTTTTTTCTTCTTTTGAATAGAAAATAAATAATTTTTCTATAGTAAATAGTGGAATATTTTACATGATTTATACTCTATCAAAATTTTTTAAAAAATTTATCCATTATGAAATAATATTTTGTTCTTCCAGCTATTAAAATGTTATAGATCAAAAGGAAGATAGCCACTTTATATGTATTTAACATTGATACCGTGAAGATTTTTTAGTGAACATATAATGCAAATAATTTATACTTGATTTTGGACAGACTTCTTGAACTCATATTTGAATATGGGTACAAACTGTTTGGGTCTTTTCCTAACCTGGTGTAATAGACATTAGGGTTTTTCACAAGTCTGCCAGTTCTATGTGCATGCCAGGATCGAACTCTGTCTCCTTTGCTTTGACAAATGAAAATATGATCAGAAGTGATGTGTTACTTCTTCATGGAAGCTTACAGAAGACAGTGTACCCCTTCCTTGTACTGCAGGAATACAGCCTCCATCAGCCTGGATCCCTGAGAGACTAGTGAGTACAGCCACTTGTCCAATGTATAGATTGAGCAAGAAATTTTCATTATTTTAAAACTCTGGGATTAGGATTATTACTATAGAAAAATTTGGCCTGCCCTCAATGAAATACTTGTATACTCCATAGGATCTTGAAAAAGATTACTTCCCTATATCTCTGTCCCATTGTAGAATTCCATGTCAACTCTATGACTTTCTAAGGACTCTTCTAATTTAAAATGAATTGTGTCTACAATTACAAATATGGGTACCACTCAAAAACTGAAATAATAAGTAAAAATCTCTTCTGCATCCCCGAATGTGGACTGGGGCCAGAATGATGGAGGTAAATAGCTTTTGGCTTTTAAAATAATTTTTTGAGATGCAGTTTTGAGTAAATACCAACTAGACATTTCCACCTTATCTCTCATTTTGTTGGACCTCACTTACCCATTGGACACCTATGTAAAAATTAGAAAATTGAATCTCTTCTAGATGGACACAGCATCATACCAGAGCACTTTTGCTCCCTTGTCTAGTCGTCTTCATTCTACTTTGTACATTGGAAAACAGTACAACTCTATGTAGTATTCCTTGTAAAGTCATCTCAAATTTGAATTTTTCAGATTATTCCTACTAAAATTTACTGCCCTATCCCGAATTTATCAGATATGACAAAAGGCAGATACCTGATAACTGTTGAGTAATTATTCAGTATCTTAATAGAGCTCTATATCCTTTAGAATAAGCTTTGTGTGTTTTCTTTGGTGAATTTCAAAACTTATACTATGCTTGGTAAATATTAAGCTTTTAACAGATATATTTAGATATATGGAGGTAGGATGAATACTAATTGGATTTAATAGCATTTCCAAGTATATGAGGAACCAGTCTAGGAAATTGTCTCCTGATGCCTAGTAACAGATGATCTGTTAAATATCTTAACCCTGATTTGTTCTAATTAATATTATCAAAAAATTTTCCCATACCTTACCTTCTAAGAGCTTTTCTCACTATCTATAAACTTAGTGAGAAATCTCTATCCATGCTCAAGCTCTCATGCTAACTACCAAAACCCATCACATGTTCCCCAGACAGTATACATTAAGTTGAACCATATAAAATTACCAATTTTTCCAGATTTTGATCTAGAAGATGGCAATTTCTGATGGTTCAATGGTCATAGTTTCCCTTTTCAGCTACAAGAACACTCATGGAGTTTCTTCCCTCCATATATGTAATGGAAACCATAGATTTTCCCACCA
Source organism: Panthera uncia (assembly GCF_023721935.1). Lineage (NCBI taxonomy): Eukaryota > Metazoa > Chordata > Mammalia > Carnivora > Felidae > Panthera > Panthera uncia. The sequence continues at coordinate 64,489,325 of NW_026057577.1, forward strand.
CTACAAATTAAATGCGTTGTATGCATGCAGTGTAGCAGAACTGAAACTGTTTAACCTGGGTATCATTATTTTATTACCAATTAAAAAAATAAGATAATCTAGAATTCTCAAATGTTTTTACCCTAACAGCCTGAGCTTTGGGGGACATTGCTCTCATTTACACTACAAAGAATACTTTCTCATGCACACAGTAGTGATGTGTTGTGGGCCAGGAGTGAATGGTCAAGAACGAATTCTTGAGACATTTTGCGTGCAAGAAAGGAAATTTTTATTAAAGCACAGGGACAGGAACCATGGGTAGAAAGAGCTGTTCTGTGATTGTGAGGAGTGATTGATTTTATACTCTTAAATGGAGAGGTAGAGATAAAGGGAGTTTCTAAAGGGCTTTTCATATGTTAAAGAAGATTTACAGGATCCTAGAGATTTGGCTGTTGTCAAGCTAAGGTTGTTTTTTGCCTCTAGCAAAGCATTAATGTTAAGGCAGTTGTGAGTTCCTGAGGAATGTCACTCTGCTTGCAGTGGGCTGCAAGTTGTAAGAAAATTTAATTTTATCTACATTTTCTTTGCCTTTATTCTCCTCATCTGTAGGATGAGTTTATAGCAAGAATCTGGCTTGCAATTTTTTCCCTTATGGGATTTAATGTGAATTGTCTGAAAAAATTCTGTGGATTTTAGAAAGGGAATTATAAATATTTCTGTTACCACAGGGGGAAAAAAAAAAAAAAGTACTTCCAGCTATAGACTGAATGTGTGTGTCCCCCCCCAAAATTTGTGTTGAAACCTAATCTCCAGTGATGCTATTTTCAGGTGGGACTTATGGGATGTGATTAGATCATGATATTGGAGCATTCCTGAATGAGGTTATTGCCCTTTTAAAAGAGGCCCCAAAGAGCTCTCTTCCCCCTTTCTGCCATGTGAGGACACAGCAAAACAGCCATCTGTAAACAGGCCTTCACCAGACACTATCTACCAGCACCTTGATCTTGGACTTCCTAGCTAACGAAACTGTGAGAAATAAGTATCTATTATTTATAAACCACCGGGTCTATGGTACTCTGTTATAGTAGCTTAAAAGGGACTAAGACACCTTCTAAATCTAATTCCCCCCCCCCCCCGCATGTCCTCCAAAAAAACCTTTCTGATCATCAGAGAAAGTAAATTATAAATATTTGGTCATTCAGATAGCCACAGTATGTTCCTTCTCCATATTTGGTCTTCATCCACAGTTCCTGGCTCACAGCTCCCCAAACCCTTAGACTTTCCTGATAAGAGCAATGGAGTATCTTTTGTTATAATATTTGGTCTCTTGCCCTCAGTTCCAGAAAATGCTGGAGCCATATAGGTGAAATGGGTGTGTTGTTATTCATAACAAGTCCCTTTCCATCACAACTGGGTTTATGTTAAAGAAGGTGACTTTTGGAAAGCACCTAAGAATGCAATCTGGTTGCCAGGAGAAACAACCTTAAATGAGAGGGTTGGAATTTTCAGTCCTATTCCCTGCTTTCTTGAGAGAGGAGAGGGCTAGAGGTTGAATCAATCACTCTAGCTAATGAGTTAATCAATCATACCTGTGTAATGAAGCCTGTATAAGAACCCAAAAAGAGAGGCTTCAGCGAGCTTCATTAGAATGCTTCCGTGTACCACTGTGCTTGCCCCCAAGTTCCAAGAGGACAGAACCTCCTTTGTTCAGGACTTCACCCTATGAAGGAAAGGCATAAAACAGCTAAGAAATAAATACAAAACAAAGACATGAAAAAGTAAAATTTATATACAGCAAAAAGGACAAAATCTTAGTGGCTACTTTATGAATTTAGATGAATATATACTCCTGTGTAATGCAAACTTTAAGCACAGAAAGTTCCATTTGTTGTGCCCCCTCCCTGTCAATCACTGTCCCCATTATCTCAGAAGCAACAACTCTTCTGATTATTTTCACTATAGATTAGTCTCTTCCAGAACTCCGCAGGGTATAAAGTTTTTATATGTAAAAGTTTCAGAGCATAAAGATGCTTTAAATATACCTATTAAGTGACCTATTAAATAATTTAGGAAATATGAATGTAATGCCCCTGATTTCGAATCCGAGAGACCACCAAGGAGCCAATACAGATGCAAACGCACAAGGGTTTATTTGCAAGCTCGAGCTTGGGCCCAAGTATACCCGACACAGCGGAGCAGCGACTTGGACCCCTAGGTTAAGAGGCGTAGCAGTTTTATAGGGGCCAGTGGCCAATAAGATTGTAACACACACAGAAAGTTGCACAGTCATGTCGGTCCACACGCAGGTGGCCAATTGAATTACAATTTACCTTATAGTTTGAACTAGCCTATCACTCTGGTCGGAATTGGCGCGCAAGTTTGGCAGGGAAAAGGCAGGGTTTACATTCTTTGGCGGTTAGGGGTTCTGCATTCCTATATGAGCCGGTTTCCAGTAAGGGTGTGCTCAGCGGCTTGACTAGGGTAGGGGAGTGTCTTAAGCAATAAGTAGGTCATGTGGGGGTTATACATGAGATGGTGGGTGTAGCACAAAATGGAGTTAGTCTTGCTCTGCTTGTCCAGGGGTAGGGGATTTTTGTTAAATTCCTTGGATCCCACATGAATATTATTACAAGTTCTAGAATTTTCAAAGCATTTCCCAGAGAAAAATCTGGCCTAAGAAGTTACAGATGACATAACACAACTGAAGAAGAACTATGGAATATGGAGTAAGAGAATATATGGAGTAAAAGAATGAGCAGCATCAGGTCAGTTAAATCAGAAATTTTTTTCTCAGAAGTATTGTAAGTAGCATGTACAGGAAAGACCAAAGGATTGACAAAGAGAGATTAAAAGAATGAACTATCCTTAAAGGCAACTGCTCCATATTTACAATTTTGTGTCCCTAGGACATAGCACAGTCTCTGGTAAACATTAGGTACTCAGTTAATGTTTGTGGAAGTGAATTAAACTGAAGAACGTTCCAAGTATGCAGAAAAATATGAACATAGTTGAAGATATGAAAGTAAGTAAGACTTCTTCTGCAAGTGTGAAGAGCCCCTCGCCTAACTGAGTACCCTAAAATGAGACTAGACAGATACTTGTGGTAGAGGAAAGGTCATGGTCGGGCAGGATAGGTGGGGAGGGTTGATGTGACAACTGAAAGTCTAGGAATGATGGTGGGCCGCAATACTTTACAATTCTGAACCTGTAGGTGACAAGACTAATATTAATTTGTAACTACCTTCCTGACAGCCTAGTAAGAAAAGAAATGGGGAAAGAAGAATAACCAGGAAGCAGTAATGTGAGAATAGGAATATGAGAGTCAGTCAGAGTTAGAACATTAAAAATGGAAGGACAGAATATTCACTATAAGAGATACTTGGAAATGAAATGCAGGAAAATAATGTTTCTTGTTGCCCCCTAATTTTCTTGTTTCCATAATAGATTTGTACTATCTATGCACTTTATTAAATTATTTAGCAATTCTATTATATTGTACAAAATACAAAAACTGGATCTTTACATTGTGGCTCGAAAAAGAATGAAAATAGAAAATTCTTCACGAGGCCAGCCAATGTGAAAAGTATTTTGGCTTCTCTATCTCAACAGTTAATTTAATTCTGGTTTTAAGATCTTAAGGCCTCTACATTCTAAGACCCGTGCTAAAGTCTTTTGATGTCTTGAATACTTAGCACTTTCTCTGGCATTATAAAATAACTTTATAGTGCAGTTAATCAAGTGACAGTAAGAGGTAGTACTCTACAGAGAGCTCATTTTAATATTTAATAAGATGAATGTGAACTCTAAAGTTGAAGGCAGTGCTATTTGCATATGTACATAGAATCTCGGTACTCCATCAAGCAGAACTCTATGTGCCCTGCCCAAAGAGTTGCTTGACAAAGACATATATTTTGCTCAATATCTATTTAATTCCTACATTTTAAGTTACTGTAGTGGTCTTTGAGAGAAACATAGCAAGAAGTAAGATGGTATTTCCTATCTTTCAGGAGTGCAGAAACCCAGAGATAAAGATGATAGATGCTTACAGGGGTGCCTGGGTGGCTCAGTCAATTAAATGTCTGACTTCAGCTAAGGTTGTGATCTTGTGGTTCACGAGTTTAAGCCCCACGTCAGGCTGTGTGCTGACAGCTCAGAGCCTGGAGACCCCTGGGATTCTCTGTCTCCCTTTCTCTCTGCTCTTTGCCTGCTTGCACTCTGTCTCCCTCTCACACTCAAAAATAAATAAACATTAAAAAAATTAAAAAAGATAGATGCTTACATAGTTTAATTGAGTACAATTAGGATAGGATAAGTGTAGGACCAGAGGTTCAAAAGGGCTATGAGAGAATGGGAAAGCTGAATACCTGGTGTATCTGAGACAATTTTGTGGAGTTTGAGTCTTGAAGGGTGAGCAGAATTTGAGGTCATAGATATGTGGGGAAGAGGATGGGTCACACAAAGCATATATTTACATACGTATTATAGATAAAACACATATACACACACATACATTTATATAGAGACATACATTTGCAAATTGCACAGAAACATTTATTTATAGGAAATTCCTTAAGCATTTCTTTTTAATGCTCCTGGTAAACATTTCATTTATTTTACAAGTGATCTAAAGCACTGCAGAGAGATGATATTACTTAAGTATGAAAAACAAATCTGAAAATCTGGAACACTGAGCTACTAAGCTCTGGTTGCTATGACAACCTCTTTTGTAAAGTTTGTAAGTAATCATGATAGACTCCAAAATATCACATTGTTAAGAATATTCTTCACTAAGACAAAACTTCGGACCTCAACACCCTGGAGTCAAATTGAGGAGAAAGCATAAGGCAAGCTGAGGGCAAAGTACAGGCTAATAGCACTGGCCCCACAACCCAGGTAGAATATGTGTGATATTCCCTGGATACTCCTGCCTACCCAAAAACCAAGGAAAGGGGTTTAGGTGCTTGCCATGGTGGTATGGAAAACAAAGGCAAATGAAAAACTAAATTCCCTTACTGCCTATAGCCCATTGACAAGTCCTTGAAACAGGCAGAGTGACCTCCCTCTAGGAGCTCAGCTGCCTCGATGTTGACACTTTGCTAGGGGCAAAAGGGAACCTTGGCTTAACATTATCCTGACCACCCCCTCCCCAATCCTGTAAATCTTCTTTAACATATAAAAATTCCTTTTGGAAACTTCCTTTATCTCAACTCCCCCAGGATATATGCTGGTAATCATACCCCAAGTTTATGGCCCCCTTATATACATCTGAAGGGTCTCATGACTGAGTTTTTACTAAACAGTAATAAATGCCATTTTCCCAACAAAAGCTAGCCCCTCAAAAGTCCTGGAAACCTTGCTTCCAAAATTCTTTAGGGACTTATGCTCTCCCTAATCCCCTCCCAACCTGGGGGCATATAATCAGTTACCTGTCACAACGCCAGTGTATTTCTTTCTGCCTATGGGTTCTGTCCCCATGCTTTAATAAAATCACCTTTTTTGCACCAAAGACGTCTTCAAGAATTCTTTTTTGGCCATCGGCTCCAAACCCCTCATTACCCCAAAACCCCATCAAAATCAATCATCAATTTGAAAACGTGAAAAACTTCCCAAGCAGCAAACCAAAATAACATGTTAAGAGAATTTAAAAAGGCTAAAATTTAGCTGTTAAAATGTAGCCTATGAGTCACAAAAATGACTGTTAAAAGGATGGAAGCAAGAGTTGGCAGATTTAGAAACAATTTTTGGCAACATTTGTTCAAGGTTTCATTTAATTTCTATGTTCATAGAACTCAATATATATCCATTTAAATATATCTTTGAGTTGCCCTCAAGGATAATTTAGGCAGTTACTTCAGACTTTTAGCCTATACACACACATATATAACAATCATTTCAAGAGAGTGAGTAAGAAAATTAATCAATTTTTTATCTCATCAGTATATTGAGAGTTTCCTAGAGAAGAGAGACTATGTCCTGAAACTTACTGAAAGATTGTAATTACACTTAGTATATGGTAGAGACAATTAGGGGGCCGTTTCAGACTGTGTTTCATGAGGGGTCTACACCGACATGATGACTGTCTGGGTTCAGAGACTAGACATTAGGTTTAAACATTCAATTTTGTCTCTTTATTTGTGTGAATCAGAGAATCACAGAAGACTGAGTTATAAATGAGAATGACAAAATATTGGCCTATGCATAATAATCTGCACAGACCTTCTCAAGAGGGAAATTTATTGGAGAGATTAACTTAATGTAAAAAGTGTGCTTTGCTTGTTATAATCTGAGAAAATCAAATTTAAAAACATGGAAGAGTTTGACACCACACTATAAAGTGCAGTACCCCTGATTTTGATATTCAAAATCAACTGTTTGTTGAGGAATAGGTGCTTCACACATTATATGATGTATGTTTCACCACAGCACGAGGTATTGATAGTCCTTTTTTTTTTTTCCTGCTCATCATGCAGTTAACTAAGCTGGTACTGTGTTAACTGCAGTGGAAACATTAATTAGATCTCAGTATATTTTTGTCACTTCATTCACTTGATTTTAAAACTGACTATTGTTTTTGACTGTGTGTGTGTGTGTGTGTGTGTGTGTGTGTATTTACTGTTTCCACAGAAGCTTAATCTTTTCAGGATGTTCTATTAGTCTAGCCGTAGGATTAGCTAAGCTACATCTAATAACACTATGAATGTGTCAGTGGCATAGGGCTCTAGGCCTCAAAGCAAGCAAATATATTAATGAATAAAAAATGTATAGCTCATTGTAATCTTTTTAAAACTGTTGTTACATGTTTTTTTTTTTAATGTTTATTTCTTATCCAATTGAGAATATGGGGATAACTGATGGCATTTTATAAACAGAAAAGTTTAGAAATATCTCGGCAAGAATATAGAAGGACTATCAAACCATTTCATCTTCAAAACAACACTTATTGGCATAAACACTTATTCATTCATTCATTTAACAAATATTCATTGAGCACCTACCAGCTTCAGCACACCTTTCTAGGAGCTTGATATACATCAGTGAACAAAGCAGCAAAATCCCTCCTTTGTTAAGTTTACATCCTAAAGGGGGAAGAAAGATGGTAAGCAATAAGCATAATAAGCAAATGATATAGTATGTTAGAAGGTGGAGTGCCACTGGAAAAATTAAAGTGAGAAAGAGTGATAGTGAGTAAGGCAGGGAGGGGTAAGTGGTAATTTTAAAATGGTCAAAGAAAGCCTCACTGATGAGTTAATATTTAAGCAAAAACATGAGGTATCTGGGGGAAGAGTATTCTTAAGGCAGGTACCTGTTGGATTCAAAGAATAGCAAAAAAAGTGGCAGGAGCATAGCAGTGAGAGAGCCTAGTTAGAGAGAGGTCACTGCGGAGCAGAGCAGGTCAGATCTTGTAAGCCTTTGCAAGAACCTTGGCTTTTACTCTGAATGAGAAGGGGAGTCACTGGAATGTTTAGAGGAGCAGAATGATACAATCTGACCTAAATTTTCACAGGTTCACGGTGGCTTCTGCATTAAGGACAGAAAGAGTGAGATTGGAAGCAGGAGACAAAGGAGAAGCATATTACAATAACCAGATGAGGTATAATGAGGATTTGGAGCAACAAGGATATATTTGAAGGTAGAGCCCGTGGAATTTAACAAAGATTTCCTAGCAAGTTAATGGTTAACAGTGAGACAGAGAAGATTTTTTTACATATTAAAAAACTGTGGCTAAGAGAGAATGCAAGTATGTCCAAGGACATGTACCTATAAAGTGACAGACCTACGGACATTTAAATTCAGGTCTAGTTCATGCCACAGAAACTCTAAGTCACTAAACAGGGTTGTGGAGGAGTGGAAGAATGCTGTAGAAGCACTTATTGTCCCTTCCAAAATAAGTATTTCTTTTGTAATTATTTTTTTGTGTCCCTATACCCTCCAACTCTTACTCATCTCTCTGTTTTTGTCTTCTAAATTATTTAAGTTTGTCTTTAATTCAGTTTTCAACATGTCATGTAGCATTTGGATCCTTATCAAGGCTAAAATAAATTCTCTAATTTTGAGCCAAAACTACTCAATAACATAATTATGAGAAAAAAATAAGTTAAACCATTGAAAAAGGCTCTGTCAAAAGAATTACAAGGAAAAAAGTTTCACACTTACTTTCGATGTTTGATATGAAAATTATGTGCTTATCATCTATAAACATATTTTTATATGTCAATTAAATTCACAATGCCTATAAACACTTTAATTATACGGTATTAAGAGCTAGAGAATTATAACTAGGAATGCTTTAGATATTGACTCCCAGATGTCAAACTAAATTACAGGTGAATTACAACTAAAAACAAATATCATGTGAACGCCATAGTCATATGAACAACTAATGTAACAAATACAGTCACGATTTATTTACCTCTATTTTTTACTGGGGTAAAATTGGTATATAACATTATATTAATTTCAGTTATATGATATAATAATTTGATATTTGTATACATATTTGAGATCACCATAGTAAGTCTAGTTACCATCCATCACCATACAATTTACCTCTTCACCCTTTCTTTCACTCCCCAATTTCTTTCCCCTCTGATAACCAAACCAATCTGTTCTCTGTCTCTATAAATTTTGTTTTCTTTGTTTGCTGTTTTTATTAGATTCCATTGAAAAGTGAAATCATACAGTATTTGCCTTTCTCTGACTTAATTCACTTAGCATAATACTCTCAAGGTCCAACCATGTTGTCACAAATGGCAAAATTTTCTTCTTTTACATGGCTAAATAGTATTCCTGTGTGTGTGTGTGTGTGTGTGTGTGTGTGTGTATGGGTGTGTGTGATATCTTCTTTATCCACTCATCCTTTGATGGACACTTAGGTTCTTTCAGAATCTTAGCTATTGTAAATAGTGCTGCGATTAACATAGGGGTGCATATATCTTTTCAAGTTAGTGTTCTTGTTTCATTCTGGTAAATACTGAAAAGTAACAAAGCTGAATCATATGATACTTTTAATTTTTTTAAGAACTTTCATGCTGTTTATCATGGTAGCTGCAGCAATTTACATTAACCAACAGTGTACAAGGATTTCCTTTGTTCCACTTCCTAATACTTGTGATTTCTTGTCTTTTTGATAATAACCATTCTAACTGATGTGAGGTAATATCTCATTGTGGTTTTGATTTGCCTATCTCTACATGTGCTTGTTCACCATCTGTATGTCTTTGGGGAAAAAAAAAAATGTCTGTTTAGATCCTCTACCCATTTTTAAATCAGATTGCTTGTTTGCTTGCTGTTATTAAGTTGTTTGAATTCTTTATGTGTTTTGGGTATTAACCTTTTATCAGATATATGATTTGGAAATATTTTCTCTTATTCAGTAGGTTGCCTTTTTATTTTGTTGATGGTTTCCTTCGCTCTTTCTGCTGCTTTTTAGTTTCACATATTCCCACTTGTTTATTTTTGCTTTTGTTGCCTCCGCTTTTAGACTCAAATCCAAAAATTAAAAGGCTATGTCCAGGAGCTTACTGCCAAAGTTTTCTTCTAGGAGTATAATGGTTTCCGTTCTTATAGTCATGCCTTTAATTCATTTTGTGTTGATTTTTGTGTATGGTATAAGATCATGGCTTAGTTTCATTTTTTTTTATATGGTTGTCCACTTTTCTCAGAACCATTTGAAAAGACTGTCCTTTCCCCATTGCATAGTTTTGGCTCCTTTGTTGTAAATTAATTGGCCATATACGTATTTTTTTTCTCCCTCTGGGTTCTTTATTCTGTTCCACTGATCTGTGTGTCTGCTTTAATGCAATGTGATACTATTTTGATTAGTATAGCTTTGTATGATAGTTTGAAATCAGGGAGCATGATATCTCCAACTTTGTTCTTCTTTCTCAGGATTGCATTAACTATTTCATGTCTTTTGCAGTTCCATAAAAATTTTAGAATTATTTGATCTAGTTCTGTAAAAAATACCATGGAATTTTGACAGGGATTGCATTTAATCCATAGATTGATTTGGGTAGTATGGACATTTTAAGTATGGTAATTCTTCCAGTGTATAAATATAGAATATCTTTCCATTTATTTTGTGTCTTCTTCAATTTTTAATCAATGTAGAGTGTTCATTTTAGGTCTTTCACCTCCTTGGTTAAATTTGTTCCTAGGCATTTTATTGGATGCAATCGTAAACGGGATTGTTTTCATAATTTCTTTCTTATAGTTTACTATTAGTGGATCAGTAGACAACAGATTTCTATATATTGGTTTTGAATCCTGCAACTTTAATGAATTTATTTATTAGTTCTAATACACACACACACACATATATATATATTGTTTGAAGTCTTTAGGGCTTTCTATATATAGTATCATGCCCTTTGCAAATAGTGACACTTTTACTTCTTCCTTTCCAATTTGGATGTCTTTTATTTCCTTTTCTTACCTAATTGCTCTGGCTTCTAACAGTATGGTGAATCAAAATGGTAAAAGTGGTCATCCTTCTTTTGTTCCTGATCTTAAAGGAAAAGCTTTCAGCATTCTACTCTTGAGTATGATGTTACCCAGGAGTTTCTCAGTATGGCTTTATTATGCTGAGGCAAGTTTCCTCTATAGTATTTTGTTTGAGAGTTTTATTATAAATGGATGTTGAATTTTGTTAAATGCCTTTTCTGCATCTACTAAGATAATATGATTTTTATCTTTCAGTTTGTTAATGTGGTATATCACAATGATTTATCTGCAAATGTTGAAGTATCTTTGCATCCCTGGAATAAACTCTGCTTGATCATGGTGTATAATCCTTTTAATGTATTATTGAATTCGGTTTGCTTGTATTTTGTTGACTTTTTGCATCTATGTTGTATGAATATAGGCCTGTGTGTGTGTGTGTGTGTGTGTGTGTGTGTAGTGTCCTTGTCTGGTTTTAGTATCAGGGTTATGTTGGCCCCATAAAATGAAGTTAGCAGAATTCTCTCCAGTGTTTTGGGAGAGTTGGAAAAGGATAGGTATTAAATCTTTGAAATATTTGATAGAATTCATCAGTGAATCTATCTGGTCCTAGACTTTTGATTCTTGGGAGGTTTTTGAATACTGATTCAATGTCCTTAGTAGTAATCTGTATATTCAGATTGTTTATTTCTTAATGATTCAGTCTTGGAAAATAGTATCTTTCTAGGAATTTCTTCTATGTTTTTTCATTTGTTAGTATATAATTGTTCACAGTAGTCTCATGATCCTTTGTATTTTTGTCATATCATTTGTGACTTATTCATTTTCATTTCTGATTTCATTTTTTTAATGTTTATTTATTTTTGAAGGTCAGAGAGAGAGGGAGAAAGAGGGAGAGAGAAACAAAGAGAGAGGGAGAGAGAGAATCCCAAGCAGGCTCCACACTGTAAGCACAGAGCTGGATGAGGGGCTTGATCTCACGAACTGTGAGATCATGACCTAAGCTAAAATCAAGAGTCAGATGTTTAACCGACTCAGCCATCCAGGCACCCCTCATTTCTGATTTTATTTATTTTAGCCTTCTTTTTTTCCCCTTGTATAGCCTAGCCAAAGGTTTTTCAATTTTGTTTATGTTTTCAAAACACCAGCTCTTTAGTTTCATTGATCTTGTCTATTTTTTTTTTAGTTTCTATTTCATTTATTTATGCTCTGATCCTTATTATTTCCCATAATTTCCTATTATTTCTTTATTGACTCTTGGTTGCTCAGTAGGTGTTGTGTAATTGCCACATATTTGTGATTGTTCCAGTTTTCTTCTTGTAATTGATTTCTAGTTATGTACCATTGTTGTCAGAAAAGATACTTAATATGATTTCAGTGTTCTTAAATTTATTGAATCTTGTTTTGTGAATGACCATGTGATCTATCCTGGAGGATGTTCCATATACACTTGCAAAGAATGTGTATTCTATCTAGTGCTTTGGGATGGAATGTTCTACATATATCTATTAAGTCCACCTAGTCTTATGTGTTGTTTAAGGCTGATGTTTCCTTATTGATTTTCTATCTAGATGATCTATCCATTGATGTAAATCGAGTATTAAACTCCATTACTATTATTGTATTGCTCTTTATTTCTCCCTTTAGAAATGTTAATATGCTTTATGTATTTAGGTGCTTGTATGTTGGGTGCATAAACATCTACAAATGTTATATTATGTCATATATATCCTCTTGTTGGATTAACCTTTTTAACACTATGTAATGCCTTTCTTTGTCTTTTATTAAAGTCTTTGTTTTAAAGTCTGCTTTGTCTGATATGATAACACCAGCTTTTTTCTTTTTATTTCCACCTGCATGGAATATATCTTTTTCTCTCCCTTCACTGTCAGTCTATATGTGTTTTTAGATGTGAACTAAGTCTATTATAGACAGTATATAGATGGGTCTTTTTTTTTTTAATCCATTCAGCCTTCTATGTCTTTTGATTGGAGAGTTTAGTTTATTTACACTTAAAATAATTATTTATTGTTTTTATGATGGCATGTATTTATTGCCATCTTGTTAATTATTTTCTGGTTGTTTTTGTAGTTCCCCTTTGTTCCTTTCTTCTGCTCTCTTGTGGTTTGATGATTTTCTTAGTGCTGTGTTTAGATTCCTTTATCCTTATCTTTTGGGTATCTACTGTAAGTTTTTGTTTTGTGGTTCACATATAAGAACATATGTGCATAGGCATCCATTTTAAGTTGTAGCAAGTTAAATTTCAACAGATTCTAAAACCCCACTTTTTTATCCCCCTTAACATGTTTTATGTGTTACATATTTTACATCTTTTACTACTTATTCTAATTATAGTTATTTTTACTACTTCAGTCTTTTAAACTTCATAGATAGACTTGCTTAGTAGAGTATTCTTGGTTGAAAGGTTTTCCCTTTAAGCACTTTGAATTGTCATGCCATTCCTTTCTGGCTTGAGAAATTTCGGCTGAGAAATCTGCTCAGAGCCTCATGGTGTTTCCTTTGTACACAACAATTTGTTTTTTCTCTTGCTGCTCTTGAGATGCTCTCTTTATTTTTAACTTGTGACATTTTAATTATAATATGTCTTCTCATGACTCCTTGGATTCATCTTATTTGCAGCTCTCTGGGCTTCTAAGATCTGGTTGTGTTTCCTACCCTACATTAGGGAAGTTTTCAGCCATTGCTTCTTTGAATAAGTTTTCAGCCATTTTTTCTCTCTCTCCTCTCTTTCTCAACCTCTATAATACAACTATTATTCTGCTTAATGTTGTCTAGAGGTACCTTATCTTCACTTTTAAAATTCTTTTTGATGGTCTTTTGAATGGGTAAGTTCCATTACTTTACCTTCTAGATGATGATCTGTTCTTCTGCTTTTCCAGTCTGCTGTTGAACACTTGTAGTATACTTTTCAGTCCAATTATTGTATCCTTAATCTCTGTGACTTCTGTTTGGTACTCTCTTACATTTCCTATCTCTTTGTTGATATTCTCACTGTGTTGATCCATTTTTCTCCCAATTTCAGTGAGCTTTCTTTATAAGCATTCCTTTGAATTCTTTCAAAGTATCTTTGATTTCCTTCAAAGTATCCCATCTGGCTGACTGGATCCAGCTCCTCAGGCAGCAGCTTTTAGAGTCTGCAAATATATACAGTCTTGTGGGTTAACAATTGTAAACTTGCTGACCTCCAGACCAGGAGATCTTGAGGTGTCCCTGGGTGACAGTTGCAAAACTTGGGGCTTCAGACAAGTATACATGTTTATTTCTGGGAGATATTAGTGAGGTGTGGTGAGGCCAAGGGAGGGCATCTCTCCCAGCCTATGTTCCTGGAGTGTCTCTATGCCTATAGATATGTGACATATCTAAAGCCTGCCCCTCAGGTTGAAGTTACAGAATAAGCAAATGGGCCTTTATTACAGACAGACTGGGGATGTGTTTCACTGTGCTGTCTGTGTACTGCCCTGGGTATGGTCACCTTCCCAGAACTATCTTTCCACTTGTTCCAGATACAAACATCTCTGTCCACCAAAGCCAGGAGATCAAACGGTGTTCCCTTGTGGACAGCTTATCTGCCAGCTCTAGCAAGGCTGCAAGAGAATGTTGAGAGTGAGGCATGTCCACAGTTATAGAGAGGCAGGGGAAGAGCACTATGGACTGATCACACCCAGTTTAATGATTGAAAAGAAGAGTACTTAGGTCGCTTCCATGGTTTTAGCAAGGCCTAGAAAGGACACAGGGCACTGGCAGCAAGGCCCACTCATGGCTTTACTGTGGCTGTGTCCATGTGTGCTTGCCTGAGCCAGTAAGGTGGAGGGAGAATGCAAAAATGGCACTTGTCACACCTCTGTCCCTAAAAAAAGCCCCTCAGCAAATGACCTAAGGGTAGCAAATGAATCTCCTCTACATATAATCCAAACTACTGCCTTTGTGCTGGATCCCAGGATGAGTGAGTCCACTTGTAGGCCACTCAAAAGGAATCTCTCAGATTCCCACAGCCCCCTGGGTCCCCTGGATATAGGCCCTGTTGGTTTCTAAAGCCAGATATTTTTAGAGGCTCATCTCTCCAGGGCATATCCCAAAGATTGGATTGCCTGATGTGGGGGACAAACCTCTCATTCCACAGAAAAAAGCGCTAGGACTGTGAGATCCCTCCCTGTTGTGGTTTGCTGCACTGGGGGGTCAAGTTTTTGGTGAGAAAATGCCTCTGCCTCTCCTATTCATCCCATTGTGATTCTTTTATCCCTTTTTGTGGAAGGAGCTAGTCAACTAGTTTTGGCTTCTTTTTCAGCAGGAATTATTCCATATGTAGCTGTAGATTTAGTGTGTTCCTGGGAGGAGGTGAGTTCAGGTTCTTTCTCCACTACGGTCTTGGATCACTTCCATTTTTACCTCAATATTTTGAGGATAATGGATTTTATGAGAGAGAAACTTTCTTTTTTCATCAGCACGTCTAATCTCAAGGCAGAATGTTAGATTTTCAAAGGCAGACCCCTGTGGCTCTGTGTTGATGAGCTAAATTCAAGAAGAAAATATTAACGCTATGGATAAAGTTCGTGTTATTTTATGTTGGGTTCCACTAGATTTTCTATTTACAGAAGGAGGAATCTTTGACACATGATATACCAAAGATTTATATTTGTAAAGCCCCCATCCCTTAAGAAAATCTCACATCCCTTTTGAAATTTGGATTACAATTTACATTGAGAAATATTTTAAAACTGATATTTAGATCTCCATTTAACTTCACCTAATAGAATAATAACATAGCCTCAGTTTGAACATTTTATTTCAACCTTTAAAGGAAAAAATTTGAAGTTTCTCTTGGTCCTTTTGGTACCAAGTCCAATTTATAGTCAGACACCTGCTGGAGATCATCATGAGAAAAAAGTAGGGTGGAGGTGACAGCAGAAGCCAAGCTTGGGGAAATGGTTGTCCCCTTTAGGCACATTCTGGGCCAGGTCCATTGGTTAAGTTACTTTAAGTTATTATACTAAATTCGTATCAGATTTCAAAGAGTCAGAGTCCCCAGCTTCTTCTAAAGACTATGGCTTTTTCAGAATTTATTCAAAGGAAGTTCCTTTTTTTTTTTCTTTTTCCTATAGACTTACTACTGCTTTGAGTCTCCCTCACATTTGAATATATTGGATAATTGTTAGAAATATCCCGATGGATGTACAGATATCTTTGGATAACAAGGCCTTGAAAGTCATCATAATGCTTTTGGATGAATATAATACCAAATCCTTGACTGACATTCTTAGTTCTCAAAAGTATATATGCAGGCTTCCTCTTCAGGCTCATCTTTTCTATTTTCATTTATATAAACTGTTCTTTAGCCAAATTAGTCTAATGCTTTTTTTTAATTGAGAGAGAGAGAAAGCACGAGCTGGGGAGAGGGGCAGAGGAGGAGGAGGTGGTGGAGGAGGAGAGAGAGAAAGAGAGAGAAAAAGAGAGAGAGAGAGAGAGAGAGAGAGATATTGGGAATCTCAAGCAGGCTCCATGCTCAGTTTGGAGCTTGACTTGGCACTCCATCCCATGACCCCAGGATCATGACCAAAGCTGAAATCAAGAGTTGGATGCTTAACTGACTGAGCCACCCAGGTACCCCTAAATTTGTCTAACTTTTAACTCTTTTATTATTCAGGTGAGGCTAGACCATGATAAGTGTGGGGACAGAAAACTTCCCTGGAGTTCTCAATGTGCTGCCTCCTTTAGCTCTTGGACCACAGAAATTTAAAAATGATAAAATCAGAGAATGTTTATTTTCACTTCTTTTAGAATGTAGAAACCATCTTCACATACCATGAAAATTAGTTCTGTAGTCATTTGTCTAGTTAATTTTTGTAATTTGAAAGGATAATAAAACTTCTCCTATCTTCCAAGAAGACCAACCGATTAGAGCCTTGACTAGGTCCCTACTTTAAAACCCAGTGCCTAGTAAACTGGAGGGCTCTCTCAGTAGGGATTCACATGTCAGAAAGGGATGAAGCTCCAAACCTTAAAGACTGCTCTAGGTAGATGTTCTTTCAAGTTGAAACATACAAGGGCTATCTGGCTCCTGGAGAGATTTATTTACAAAAGGGGAGGGGGATAGTTGCCTTCTTCCTTTTTATAAGCAGAGAAAAATAAATTTTTCTCATCTCTCCTATGGATGTTTGTCCCCTCATGTAAGACAACTGGCATGTCTTTCATTGTACTACTCTAAAGGTAAGGAGTAGGGCAAGTATGGCCCAGTGAATTAGCATTTAATGTGAGGAATTTACGAAAAAATTTGTCTCTTACCCAGAATACTTCACGTGTACATTTAGGATAAAATGAATAAAGAGGAACTTTGAAAACAACAGTAATGTAATAAAGTAATCCCAAAGTCAAAATTGTTTAACAAAACATTTATTCCTCATGATGATTACTCATCAAGTTGGGTGGGAGAGGTCTGCTTCTTCAGTGACCCAGGATAACAGAGATGCTGCCCTCTCGGGTCTGCTGCAGGGGAAAAGAGTATGAAGGAAGTGGAGGGGAACAGACCTACTTCTAGGCTTCTACCAGAAGAGAATGTCACTTCTGTTCAAACGTCATTGGCCAGAACTAGTTACATAACCTTGCTTCACTACAAGGAGGCTGGGAGATGTTAGGAAGTGTGAAAATTTAATGCATGGTAAATATCTCTGCTGTATCTTTGCTTCTCTTCTGACTATTCCATAGCCTCATGGCAAAGAAGAAAATAGACTATTAGTCTAAGTGAAGGCTAATCCAAAAGTTTTAATTCTCCTCCTTAACGCAACTCTCTGACTTCTATACCACCAACACCTTAACTAATCTTTTCATTCTCAGTCAAGACCTGCTCACACATTTGAAATACTGAAAGTTGCCCGGGTTATTTCTGAAGAACTGCCATGGAATTCTAATGCTAGAAAAACATTAGGAATTATGAATTTCCTGGAAGATTTAAAAGTTTTCTTCCTATCACACTTCTTTATCATGTCACTACTCATTTTCTACCCAGGGTTAATATGGTTTTGCTGTTTCTTGGTCACTTGTATGGGGGGGTGATTTGAAATTCACTTCATTGGATTATAATTTATGGCTATTTTTGCAAAAGAGAATTCTTGACAGAAAAAAAAAACACAATGGAAGTCTTGTTGATAGGCATAATAATCATAGTTAATATGATTTGTAATTATTTACCTTTTTTGTCATTAGAAATTAAAAATGACACCATAAAATGCATTCCTTCTACAGTGAGAAAGATGTGAAGTTCAAAATTGTCATTTGAGACTGCTAAGATACATAAAGGAAAGGAAAGTTCAGTACTCACTCCTGTATTGGGCATTTGTGGTATGCTTGTTTGTGCAGCCAATTCTCATGATTCACAATAGTTATGTTCTATAACGTTGCCACAAAATCTGAATATTGAATATTGAATCTTTGCTACCGTGAGAAATACAGGGTTAGGTTCCTATAAGCCCTTGTTTACAACTTTTAGCCAAACAGTCAATACATAACTTTGTTTTATGTATGTTTCTGTTTAAAGGTACCTTATTTAATATATATTGTTAAGTCATTAACATTGAATTCATAGCCAGCAGCACTCTAACTCTTGCCTAAACAAAGCTTACCTAACAGTTGTATTTTCTCCTGTAAGGAACAATACAGTCTTCCTGTGCTTATGAATACCAGACAGCACTTCATTAAGCTAGGGGTATTTTAAGCAAATCATCAACAACAACAACAAAAAAACCCACAGAAATACAGAAACTACCCCCCCCCCCACACACACACACACATGGCATTATGTTTGGAGGCTATTTTAAACAAAATCACTAACAAAAAAAACCCCACAAAAATGCAGAAAAAAACCCCTCAAACATGGCACTAAATAGATCCCCAAAAGAACATTTGTTTACAGAATGAGATTTCAAACAAGTCAGAGTGTCATTTTGCTCCTCAGCTGGGAAGGAGCATGTCCTGTAATTAAGAAATGTTTGCCACTTTGTGGCATGCATGGCTGTGAAAAAGCTATGAGTATTGATTTTGAGGTTACAAATAAATTTTTGTGCATAGCCAAATTTTAAAGTACTGAATCCACAAATAATGAGAATTGACTATATTTTCAGAGACTGAAAGTGAAGTAAGCACCGTATTGCTGGATATAGGCATCCATATTTTGAATTTTTACTGGACTTGTTGAAGCGGAATCTGGACAACCTTAGTGAAACATTTTATGGAATGGATCAAAATATGGGAGTTTGGGGACTGCATGGTTTTTTAAGTGTCTATAAACACTGAGATTTTTAAGACTTGTTTTGTATAGATTATACTCCAGAATGTGAAAAGATGCCAAAGATCTTAGATTTAAAAAATATATTTTTAACAATTAGCCAAATATTTAAGTTGTCATATAATTATAACTTTTTTTCATGCAATAAATACCTTCTTCTGGCCATGTGTTAGACATTGTTTTGATCTTCAAAAAACATGTCCTAGGATTAGTGGGACGCTTATACACACACACACACACACACACACACACACATACACAATCCCTACAGGTTATACACTAAAACACTTAGACTATGTTTAAATTCACATAATCAAATTAATATGTTCTTTCCAAGAAGGTTCCTTGGGGAAATGAGCTAAGTTTCTTTTTTGTATTGTTGCCATGGTGTAAAAACTTTTTTTTTCCTTTTTAGAACTGCCCTGAAGGACCGGCTGTAGCTGGAACAAGTGCAGGCTGGGAGAGTCCCAGTGAGTGCCACACTGGGCCTGCCCTGGAGGGATGGCTGGAGCTAAAGTGGGCATGGGCTAGAGGGTCCCCTGGTACCATTCACTATGGTTGCCTTGGCTGATCAGTTGGATCCAGTGCAGGCATGATCCGGGGGTCCTAAGATGTGCTGTGCCAGGACCATCTTGGCAGGATTGTTGGAACTGGAGTGGGTGTGGGCCAGGGGTTCCTGTGGTACTCCACACCAGGATCTCCCTAGCAGATGGCTGGAGCTCACACGGGCTTGATCTGGGGGATTCCAGAGTGTTCTGTGTCAGGGTCACCCTGGTAGCATGGGTGGAGCTGGAGTGGGCATAGGCTGGGGGGTGGTTCTCATGGGGCATGCCATGACAGTGCTGCCTTGTGTATGGACAGTGGGGGACTGGAGCTAGCCAAGCCAGGACAACCTTGGTGGGATGGCTGGAGCTGGTGTCGGTCAGAGGCCTAGCGTGCACTGATAACAGTCTTAAAAGGGTGGCTAGAGCCCCTGGACCCTGTTCCTATGTATCCCACCAAAGTGGAAGGGGAAATTTAAAAAATGGTACTCCCCAGTGCCTCCAACCCTGGAAAGAGTTCCAGCAGTTCCCCACCCATTCAGCAGATGATCTACGGTTAGTAAATGCATTTCCTTCACTTATATTTTAGTTGCCCTTTACAGTGCTGTTTTTTCCTTGTTCCCCAGAGTGTATGAGTCTTATGCAAGCCCCTCAGTGATATCCCTTCTTACTGAAAGGTGTCAGGTTGTATGTCTGGGAGGGGATTTCCATTATTATGTCTCCATCTCCATTATGTCCCTTCTCTGTGTGCTCCCTCTATCATTTGTTGTACAGGAAATGTTCAGTCAACCTTCAGTTCTTCTGTAGGAGAAACTCCTATATGTAGGTATAGATTCAGTGTGTCTGTGGGAGGAGGTGAGTTCAGGGTCTTCCAATGTCACTATCTTAGACCATCTTCCTCAATGAGTATCTTTCTAAGAATATAAATTTGGGGTACAGAAGTGCATGATATCTATAAGTTATAAGAAAAAGTTTCATGCTTTGATTAAAATCAGAGTTGTCTCTTTAATTTCTCAAGTATTTCAAAGAAGTCCATTTTTGCATCCTTGCTGTAGAGTGCACTTTGATGGAAGAGTTGGCTTTTTATTAAAAAAAAAAAAAATAGTTCAAATTAACAGTTATTTCTGTTTTGCATCAAATGGATACATTTTACCCAAGTCTTCTTAGCCCACATACTCCATCAACATTCTTTTATATTTTTTTCTAATGCTGTTTCTGATGGGTTATTATCTGAGAGTGGGTTGGGAAAGATTCAATTTAATACAGTTTCTTAACTCCAAAAATAATTTCTTTTCAAACTAAAAGAACTGCTTTTGTTGCTTTTAAGTTTGTTATGTCAAGATATGCTTTTTCAACCCCTAGTTTGCAAAGTCTATTTTTTAAACTATAATTATCAACCAAACTAATTTTGTCACTAATTTATGACCCTGAAAGGAAAAACAAACAAACAAACAAACATGAAACATAAAGACAAGGGACAGATTGAAATTTGAGATTGAGAGTTTAATGGCAAAAATGTTTGCTGCCCAGCAGGGAACCCAATTTGGCACTTAGTCTGGGCTCTGGGTTTCAGGGGAAGAGACATAGGGTAGGTCTTTTAAAGCCAAACTGTCTCCATCTCCTTTTAGGAAAACAACATCTCCAAGAGTTGCTGCCAGTGTCTGGATTTCTCAGTTAGGTAAATGTTGGCTTGATGGAAAGGTGGCTTCTGCTTTAAAGGTGTAGCACCCACCTAAGGACTGTGGAATCCAGCTGCCTCTACTGCATGTGTGGTGGCCAATTCAGAATCCTGATGCCAGTCCGGGCTACGTCACCGTCAGTAAGTA
Organism: Panthera uncia; assembly: GCF_023721935.1. Classification (NCBI taxonomy): domain Eukaryota; kingdom Metazoa; phylum Chordata; class Mammalia; order Carnivora; family Felidae; genus Panthera; species Panthera uncia. Next base: position 64,510,408 of record NW_026057577.1, read on the forward strand.
GGTCCGAGGTAATGGTTGAGCAGCTGTGTTAGAGGTTGGTTACTCTGGTGTAAAAGAAGAGCAGTATGTGGTCTGACAGATTTTACTGTTGTTGTTCACATGAGAACCATCCTTGGACCTAACATCGCAGCAGCTGTTGTTAAAACCTTTTGTTATTACCACATGTTTTTGCCCATTGGTTGCTCTGTGTATTCTAGAGTGTTAAATCCTGTTAGTAAGTCAATAATGATATATGTGAGTCACCACATAGGTAAAAAGTTAGAAATAGCTTAGCGTAATCGCACTCTGGTTCTATCCATGTTGTTGCAAATGGCAAGATTTCATTCTTTTTGATCACCAAGTCATATTCCATTGTATGTATATATAGCACATCTTTTTTCATTCATCAGTCGATGGATATTTTGGCTTTGCCATAATTTGGCTATTGTTGGTAGTGCTGCTATAAACATTGGGGTGTATGTGCCCCTTCAAATAAGCATTTTTGTATCCTTTGGATAATAAGTCAATCAGAGAAAGACAAATATCATATGATTTCACTCATATGTGAAATTTAAGAAACAACACAGATGAACATAGGAAAAGGGAAGGAAAAATAAGATACAAGCAGAGAGGGAGGCAAACCATAAAAGACTCTTAAATGCAGAGAACAAACTGAGGGTTGCTGGAGGGAAGGTGGGGGTGGGTGGGGAAAATGGGTGATGGGCATTAAGGAGGGCACTTGTTGGGATGAGCACTGGGTATTACATGTAAGTGATGAATCACTGGGTTCTACTCCTGAAACCAATATTACCCTGTAGGTTAACTAACTTGAATTTAAATAAATATATATTTTTTAAAAGTTACAAATAACCAAAACTGGATCTGATACTATGATAGAGTTGAATGGTACCAAAGGAGAATTTAACTAAAAAATTTAAAAAAATTAAGTAAGTGTCTTTGTTAAGAGGAGAGAGAAGGAATTGCTTCATTTAACTCCTTGCCTTCTACCAAGATACTGCCTCACTTCCTTCTTCCAACTGGACTTGGCCTGACTGCCAGGCTCACTAGGATCCATCTTTTCTTTCCCTTTTGAAGAAAAAATAAATTAGTTCTTAGTTTTGAGCTTCTGATGCCTAGCTTCTGGATATTTAAGGGCAATTTAAGAAATTCTTTGAAGAAATGTTTTAGGACCTAAGGAAGATTTTCCTGTTACCCATTAGAAGCAATATCTGTATTAAATGTAACTGCCAATTTTCAACTCTAAAATGTCATTTCAGGAATTTTTTCCTTGGTATGAATTTTCAAAAATATTTCTATTCCACCTTTCAAGGAAACTTTTACATATTAATTAATGTTCAGTGGTAATCTTAAAATTGGTTTTCCTTTTAGGAAACTTCAAGAAAAGTTTAGGCATTTCAATATATAGAGAGATACAAAAGGGACTCTAAGAATAGCTATAGAAAACAAATTTCAAAAAGTAGATTAATTAGAAAGTAGAAAAATATCAGTTATCAAAAAGAAGATTTAGCAGATGTATCAACAAAAGCCAAAATTCAGAACTGGTGACTGATAATTAAGACTAGCAATACTTCCTGCTTCCACTGCCTTACTTTCCTTCAGTTTAGGTCTAAAGTGATTCTGCTGATTAGGATTAAATCCAGAGGTGAATTAGGAGGACAACATAGACTCAGAGAAATAATTTAGGGAGCCCAGGAAAGTGAAATGTATGATCAGTGGTTACAGAATTATGTGGCAGATTTCTCAAAGTTAGAAGTTATCATTCTAAAATAAGAAACATTTGGGGAAAAAATTCTAGTACAGTGGGCCTAAATTGAGGTTAAGCATCTTTTTTCTGTGACCTTCCTAATTCTTTTTTTTTTTTAATTTTTTTAGTATTTATTTTTGAGAGATAGTGAGACAGAGCATGATCATGGGAGGAGCAGAGAGAGAAGGAGACATAGAATCCAAAGCAGGCTCCACGCTCTGAGCTGTCAGCACAGAGCCCGATGCGGGGCTTGAACCCACAAACCCACGAACTGTGAGATCATGACCTGAGCCAAAGTTGGACACTTACCGACTGAGCCACCCAGGCGCCTTAATTCTATGCATAATTTTTGTTGTTGTTGGGATATGGATCATTATTTATTTACTTATTGATATATAAAGACCTTTTATATATTAGGGAATTAAGTCTCTGTCTTTTGTTCCATTTATGTAAAACATACTTAAGTGTTTATCTTAGAATCCTAACAAAAAGGGGGAAATAAGGGTGCAACTTGAAAATTCTATTATAACAGAGAAAGAACTTACTGCTAACAATAGAAGCTTATGTTTCCAGTTCCTGCAATCTTCTGTTTTCTTCATTAAAGGTAAACTTTAAACCAAGATTTTTCCTGCAACTCTGTTAGGTTTGGAATTAAAACAATTAAATAAATGGATTTAAAATTAAAGAATACTTTGTTCTTAATTGGAATCAATTGGCTTAGGATAGATCAGAAACTAAACAGTAATGGGATACAATCAAAATAAATTTAGATGATAAAACCTGTGTCTTCCCTTTCAGTCTGAGAAAGAAAACATTAAGTGAAGATATGCCTGGGAAATACTGCATGGTTATAAAATATCAACAGTGAAGTCTTAAATTAAGCTACAACTAAAACCATGTATTTTCAGAAGCACACTTCATAGCTTCTCTCATCATCTGTATCAGTTCATTAAATCAGCACAAAGAACTTCAAAATACCATAGCAAGTAATTTAATAAGAATTACTCAATGTACCTGATCCAATTTTTCTGCAGCTAGATAATAAAAAGGTGAATGTGGGAGCATTTAAGATTTTATCCAGTCCCATGGTTTTAAGTGTCATCTATAAGCTGAGGTGTCCCAAATCTCCATTTTCAACCTTGACATCTCCACTGAAATCCAACCACAAATACAGCTGAAGTGTTGCAAATTACCAACATGGCTATATATTAATTTATCACTGTGGATAAAACCATGTATTTGGCCACATCAATAACTAGGCATCCTTGCTCGTCTTTTTTCCTCATACCCCACATCCAATCCATTAACAACTCTTTTGTTTGCTTTCCCGTAAACATAGTTTTAGCTCTAATTTTTTCTCACCATTGGCTCACTGTGGAAGCCCTGGTCCATAGCACCTCCCTAATCCTTCTGCCTTACCTATTTCCACTCTTGCTTCCCTACAGTCCATTCCCCACATAGCTTCTCAGGTTTTAAAGCTTTGATTAGGTCACGTTCTAGCACCAAATTCTTCCATGGCTTCCTTTATCAGTAGTATTAAACTCAAATTCAAAATTTTTACCATAAACACTCCTCCCCAGTGTCATTTCCTATTACTACCCCAGGTTTTATTGTGGCCTTTTTCCTGCCTTGGGGCTTTGCACTGCCTGTTTTCCCTACATTTCCCCCCACATTTTCATATGCCTCAGTTCAGCTTAAATGTTACCTTCCTTACTCCTAGTCACTCTTCTGGTGCCATTTATTTTCTACATAGCACTTATTATCTGAAATTATATTATTAATCACAAGTTCACTGCCTGTTTCTCCCTAATAGAAAGAAAGCAGGGACAGCCCATAATGCTCATAAAGTTCAGCTTCCTTGTATCATGTAAGAAGAAACTGAGGCCCACAGAAACTAAATGTTTTGCCCATGTACTTCCAATTAGTTGGGATGAGCCAGAAAGGAAAACTAACTCTCTTAAGACAACAATAGAGCAGGATGCTTCCTGTTCTATTTCCGTAAATCACACTTCATTGATGTTTGTTTAATCTAATTACCCTTCCTTTCTCAAGATATCCAGTGGAGGAGAGAGAGCTCAACTTTCTCACCACAGACCTGCAATTTTACCTACCACAGCTTTATAATTGAGGTATGTTATTCTTTTTTTTTCTTTTAAAGTTTTATTTATTTTTGAGAGAGAGAAGACAAGTGGGGGAGGGGCAGAGAGGGAGGGTGACAGAGGATCCAAAGCTGGCTGGACACTGGTAGCAGCAAGCCCTATGTGGGGCTGGAACCCACAAACTATGAGATCATGACCTGAGCCAAAGTCAGACACTCAACCAACTGAGCCACCCAGGTGCCCCCATTATTTTGTTTTAAGTAGGCTGCACACCCAGTAGAGGGCCCCACATAGAGCTTGAACTCACCACCCTGACATCAAGACCTGGGCTGAGATCAAAAGTTGGACATTTAACTGACTGAGCTACCCAGGTGCCCCTGCAGTATGTCTTGAGCACATCAAGAGTATTTATAGAACCATCACAAATAACTGAGATGCTTTCCCTGATAACTTTTATTCATTTGGTGGCACCAAACAACTATAGGGTTTGTTGTTGTTTGTTTGTTTGTTTTAATTTTCAAGGCTTACTATCACTCCAACTCTCATTGGGATGGTGGGAAGCTATGAATTAGAGCTTGCTATTAATTATTGAGTAAGTCATTGTAACTTGAAATCATAGAGATGATGTGTGATATCTACTTAACTCTATTATTCAGAAACAAGTTTAGTGTGAACTTCTGCCTTCTGAAAATCTAAAATATCTAAAGTAGGGGTGCCTGGCTGGCTCAGTTGGTAGAGCATGGAACTCTTGATCTTAGGGTCATGAGTTCAAGCCCCACATTGGGAGTAAAGTTTATTTAAAAATTAATAAAATAAAATTTCAAAAGTACTTATTTGCTTTATGAGTACAGTGGATAGAACATAGATTGGTTTTGATAAAGAGGGGTCTGGTAGTGCTGCAGGGGCAGTTATTATGCACAACAGTCCTCATGTGTAGCAGGATAACAGAAGACAAAGAAATAATAGACAGAAAAATATCAGAGATTTGGCTTTGTGTTTACTTACTACCAGGAAGTTATTTACAGCAATTTAATTGCTAAAATTAGCTTGTTTTGTTATAACTTTAGTGATTCTCCGTAGAGGATTGAAACCCAAATTTGGATATTTGAGGACTTTGATCAGTTTATTTAAAAATAATGAATCTTTTGTTATTATTTGAGAAATTTTGGAAACAAATACTATAGATTACATAAATTACTTTTTAAGAATGAATTAGTCACAGTATGATTAGCATTACATTAGCTTCTATGTGATGTGCATGAAGGAAGCAGAAAGCATGCTTCTTATCTTTTAATTTTTCATAGTCAACATCGCCATACATTTTAACTTTGGTGCCCTTCTCTGAGCCATTGCTGGGTAACACTTGGCTGATGTCAGCATGGTAGCCATATTAATATGGCTCTTTCTGTCAACACAGAAGTGGTAGGGCTAATTTTTCGAAATTACTGCAAACACCTTTTAAAGTTCATTGAGCATATATTTATAAAGCTTTACAGTGTGCACAATATTATGCCATGTTTTGTGAGTTAGGAGAAAACAATGTGAATAGATTTAAAAAATTGTCTTCTTTCCTAAAGGGGGTATCCAATAACTATACAAATCATCACAATGTAAAGTCACAGGTGGTAATTGTTCTATGAGAAGAATTGACAAAGTATTGTGGACATTTAGAAAATAGAATGCAACATGATAAAACCATGAATAAGAAAGTGTCCTGGAGGGCTGGGGCATTTGTGCGGTGTCTTGAGGGTATTTTTATGGACAATTACAAGAAAAGGACTGTGGAATAGGGATATTCCAGATGGAGAGAAACATAATGAAAGAAACAGAGGCAGGTAATCCTAGAATTCATTTGGGAAGTAGGAAATAACTCACTCGGGCCGGACATTAGGGCATATGTTAAGGAAGATTCAGACAAAGGTCATATATGCCAAACAAAATAGTTTATATCGAATCCTCTAGGTAACAGAAAGCTGCTGGGTTTTGTGAGCAGCAAGGTGATGTACTTAGAGTTGTGCATTAGGAAGATTAATCTGTAGCAGGAGACAAAATTAGAGTAGAGAAAGACTGAAGACCAATTAAGAGGCTATTATGATAATTCAACTGAAAGGTAATGAGAGAAGGGACCATGGGAATGGAACAGAGGAGACCAATTGAAGAGATTAAGGAAGTCAAACCAATGGGATTTAGTGATTAATTGTAGGTGGATGGCAAATGTATTAAGGAGATAAGGGTGATAACAAGGTTTTAAGCTTGAGAGACTAAGAAAATGGTATCATTGGCAGAAATAGTAATTTCTATAGAATACCAGTAGAATTGTTTTGGAATTCTTATTTGGTACTTGGCTTTGGATGTGTTTGAATTCTTGTGTAACTGGAAATGCAGACCCAAAGCACAGGAAAATGGTCAGAACTGGTGATAGAGTTTGTGTGAGTGCATGTATGTTTGTGTGTGTCTATGAGAAAGAGAGAGAGAGAGAGAGAGAGAGAGAGAGAAAACTTTAAGTAACTCTTTGTTGACACTGTAAAATTCAATGAATTCACTAAAGGATAAACAGTGATTATTATCCCTTACATACAAGAGGTGAAAAGAAGAGGCAGGTAAGAAGAGAAAGAAAGAGGCAGCAGAGAAGCTGGAGGAGAATCAGTAGAACAGCATTTCTATATCAAGGGCATTTTTCTTTCTTTGTAAAACACATGTGGCATCACTAGATTTTTTAAGATTGTGCTTTAGATTTCCTTTTAACTTCAGAAGGGACTTTTGAATATATTTACCCTTATCATAGTAATGGTATAATCAAGTAAAATAGCAAGAAATCTTAAGACACTCCTTTTCTATAGAGGAAACTTGGGTACATATTTTATCAGCAACTGCGGTAAATAAGTGAATTTTGTATTCATCCATTCGGTAAGTATTTGTTAAGAATGGAGGACACTTATTTTGAAATTGTGTCTGACTAGAAAAATAGGTCTAGAGGCTATTGATGGGAGAAATAAAAATTATGCTACTGATTCTTTGAGCCAGATGTGTTTGTGCTTTATTAGCAAGGGAAGTAAGTAAATAGTTTAAAGCCATTAAGTGTTGCATATGCTACCACACACAGATTTCTAATATAAGTTCTTAACTCACAATGGTCAACTATTAACTGTTGCCCACAAATAACCAGAGTGGATTTTCCTCTTCATTCTATTCTCCTTTGATGTAATTACTTTTAACTACTCACTTTTTGAAATGATATCACTCATTAATTCAGTATGGATTCGGTAAATATTTACCAAGAGCCTATATTATCAAACATCTTTCTAGGTCTTGCAAATCCAGCCCTGAATGGAACAGACAAATATCTTTGTTTTCATGTAATTATATTCCAGTGGAAGTTTACATTAATGAAATTTAATAAAAATTTTAACAAACAAATTTTGTTTCAGTATCTAATATTGCATTATATCATTGTATTCTCATGTAATTTTCTAATATTACACATTTTTGTACTTACATCCTAGGTGGTTATTCATCTTTATGATAGTATAGTTATGTGCTCCAGGAAATGTAGTGGCTGTTGTTGTTGTTTTCCAGTAAAGACAACTAAAAGCCTGCATGTTTCCTTCTTGATTTCTACTACAAAATTATTGCCACTATTTTGAATAGTAGTCTTTTGTTTTCTGACAATGTAAAAATATAATAAAAGTATTTGAGAAAATAAGTGTTATATATTGATCATATTAATAGATATGTATAGAAGAAATATAATTAATAAATAGATAAGGGATAATAAAATTAGAAGATCTCCATTTTAAAAACCCTCATATGATAATTGATCTAGATAGCAATCATCAATGCCTGCTAAAACCATTTGGTAAATGATTGATGGCAACTTTATAATGGATGAAGCTGAAGTTTTTATCAATCTGAATATCATCAACAGTAGGAAAATCAGATATTATGTGTCTCCAATGTAATACAATAAGAAGCACATAGAAACATTTATGTGTTTTTACCAAAGAAAATAAAATAAAACCTGAATTTCTGAATCTAACCATATGGGACTTGTTGGGATTCATGTTCAAGTAAATCAACTATAAGAAGATGCTTTTGAGACAACTGGGAAGGTTGGAACATGGACTGGATAGTGGCTGATACAAAATAATTATTGCTAATTTTGTTAGGTATGATGATGGTACACCAATAATATTTTTAAAAATTCTCCATTAGAGAGACATATTAAAGTATTTATGAAAGAAATGATATGGTGTCTAGAATTTTACTTACAATATGCGAGCAACAAAAGAAAAGGAAAATAACAGATGAGAAATCAATGAAGATGTCCAAAGGCTACAATTGTGAAGCATTGGGGCTTCATTCTTTTATGTTATTTTTAAATCTTTCCATTATAATAAGACAGTTGTACATGTATTTTGTAATAAAAATGTTATTTTAACTTTTGTAATTGTTTTCTTAGGTTGATATTATGGAGACCCCATTGGTGCTATTCATGGGTATAGGAACATGATGTCAAATAGGGCTTTCAGAATGCATGCGCTTTTCATTCTCATTACCGGCAGCTGACAAACGGAGACAAAAAGATTTCAAAATGAGGCAGGACATGATAAAGTGGATTTGAAAGAAATTGCAGAGATAAAATATCCTAAGCCATGTCCATATTACATCATACCCAAAGATTTCTGAAACACTCCCCTCTCCTTTTTCCTCTTTTCTCTCCTTGATTATAAGCTTCAGACTTATTTAACTCCCTTGTCTGAAACTGACAGTTGGTTTGGTGATGTCTGGACACTCTAAATCATTTTTACAATGCCAGTACACTATCAGTTAGCATGAGGTGACCTTTTTACCAGAACAAAATCTTCCTGCCTATGTCTTGGCAAATGTTGACAAAAGTATGTGAGAACAAGAGTGATAATAAGATTTATCATACTGAGGCACTGGGTAATAGGAATTCTTCTATAAATTAACAACCACGGTTGACATTATTTGTGCATTTGTGCAAATGCCAACACAGCCTAACATCTGTCCTGTCACACAAAAAAGACACAACTCATTTGATATTGTTAGTGCCCCCCTCATTCCTGAAAAGGTCACTTGCTCTTTAGCCTGCTATATAAGATTAAAGTAGCTTCCAGCAAATAACTATGCTAGAAACCAAGGCCTACTGTTCAGGTGATACTGATAGTGAAAGTACCATTTGCCTCATCTTCTAAATAAATTGTTTCAGAATGTGAAAGCCCTAAATGTTTACTACTACAATGTAAGAACTTTTGTTATTAGCTCTCTATACATACACACATGAATCAAGAACCTTCACACATTTAACATTTGTATGCTATTTTTTTCTATTCCCAAAAGGGTTTCACTTTCATTCGAAAATATTTCATATTTCTAAATAATTCCCATGAGTTTCTTCTAGCAAGCCCTGTTTTATTCCCTTCAGCAACATAGATCCTATGTGAATCTGGTGGCTCTGAGATTTGGCTCTCACAATATAGAATAAAACACTTTTTGTCTGATGTCTAATGATTTGAGTATCTTTACTTCATGTAAAGGGTAAGAATCCTTCTAGGAATAAAAGGGAAAATTTCTTGTTCTTTATTCCTTTCTAGTACCTTCAAATTCAACCTGATTTTTCAGGACAATAATTTATGCTTTGACTATATCCAGAGCATTATCATCTATTTTTCTATCAAAGTTGCTGACTTAAGTTTGTTCTCCAGCAAACAAAACTATGATGGTGGGTATATAGTAAAAAATGTGATTTGAAATCATATATTCAACATATCTTGATTATCCTGTCTGTATAAGCCTTTGGGTAAGCAATCTCAAAGATGCAAAGATGTATAAACATCCAGAACCTTCTTTTAGTTCCCAGTTTAGTAAAAGAGCCAAGAAGATGTAAAGATATGTAAAGATGTATCAGACTCAGAGTTTTCCTTCAGTTCATAATTTAGTAAAGGAGCAAAGACTGGAATATTAAGTAAATTTGATGCTAGGTAGAAAATGACTTTTTTTTACAAAGCCATAAAGAGTTACCAAAAAAAAAAAAAAAAAAAAAAAAAGCTATCACCTATAGATAGATCAATGGAATAAAATATATAGTCTAGAAATAGAACCATACATATATGGTCAGTTGACTTTCAACAAAGTCATCAAGACAATCCAATGAAAAAGGCCAGTCTTTCCAACCTTGACTCATGCACAGAATTAACTCAAAATGGATCAATGACCCGAATGTAAAAACAAAAATTCTAAAACTAAAGGAAAACAGAGGAGAAAAGATTTATGGCCTTGCATGTAGCAAATATTCTTTAGATATGATACCAAAAGCATAGTACATAAAACTATATATAAACTGAACTTGATAAAAATTTAAAATCTTTTGCTCTGTGAAAAAACCTGTTAAATAAAGAAAAGCACAAGCCACAGACTTGAAAAAATATTTGCAAAACATGTATCTAGTGAAGGACTTATATCCAAAATATTTAAGGTAGTCTCAAAACTTAATAAGAAAATAAACAACCGATAAAAACTATGCATAAAGATTTGAATAGACACTAGACCACGGAAGATATATATATATATGACAAATAGATAAAAGAAAAGACATTCAGCACCATTAGCCATTAAGGAAATGCAAATTAAAATCACAATGAGATACCAACATACAGCTATCAGAATGCCTAAAATGAAAAAATAAAACCAGACAATTATAAGTGGTTGCAAAAATATAGAGCAACTGGAACCCTCAAACACTGATATAAGAATACAAAACAGTTTGAAAAATAATTTGGCAGCTTTTTTATAAAGTTAGAACTTATACTTGCCATACAACCCTTAAATCCCACTGCCAGGTATTTATCTAAGAGAAAGAAAAGCTTAAGTTTACACAAAAATCTTTATATCAATGTTTACATTTGGCTGTATTCATAACATCCAAAAGGTGGAAATAATCCCAACGACCTTCAATTGATGAATGTATTAAGAAATTGTATCTTCAGACAGTAGAATAATATTCAGCAAGCAAAAGTAATAAACTGGTCATTTACAATGTATATTACATGAAGAAATATCAAATGTATTATGTGAAGTATATGAAGCCAGACTCAAGACTAAATACTATGTGATTCCGTTTATGTAACTTCTGAACAGGCAAAACTATAGGGACAGAGAACTGATGAGCCAGGGTCTGGACAAGGGAGGAAGTGATTCCTGCAGAGGGGACTAAGGGTATTTCTGAGGGATGAAACTTCTATACCTTGATTGTGGTGGCTACGGACTACATGCATTTGTCGAAATTCATAGAACTAACACTGAAAAGGGTGTTGTGAGTTCAGAGGAAGGAGGAAATCTCAACTGATCACAAAAGTTATGTGGAGCATCCTGCAATGGCAGTGAGGGCAAATTACGGTTGGAAAAGCCCTGGGGAAGGAAGCTGCAAGGTACGTACAGGGATCAAAGTGAAAATGGATAATAAGGAACTAAATGGGGAAGACTGGCCAGGATAAAACTGTAGGAAGCCTTGACTGGCATGCTAGAGAAGTCTATGATACCATGGTAAACACTGGAGAGTTTTAGCATAGAAATGACCTACATCTATACTCAGAAAGAAGGAATAAGGTTTCTCAAAATAACTTGCGCATCTGAAATTCTACTTCTGGTTTAGTTAATAGGAGTGATGGACCAGAAATATGCATTTTAAAAAACGTTTATTTATTATGAGAACAAATGGGGGGGGGGGCAAAGAGAGAGGCAGAGAGAATCCCAAGCAGGCTCCAGGCTGTCAGCCCACAGCCCTGTACGGGGCTCCATCCCACTAACCGTGAGATCATGACCTGAATGGAAATCAAGAGTTGGCTGCTCATCTGACTGAGCCACCTAGGCACCCCCAGAAATAAGCAATTTTGACAGAACCTTCAACCTCATCCTGGTGTGGTTTATTCATGAAGCTGAAAAAATAAAATAAAATCACTGTGACATTGTGTCATCCAGTCAAGTGGTTTCATCCATTGTTTGACCAAAAGTCCTAACATCTTCTCTTTGCCATGTGTGTCCTTATGGCCAGAGGTTCAGTAAATACACCTTCATCCCTCGAATGCTAACTGGCCCTTGGAGCCACTGGGCACTTACATGTTGTTATTGGTGCCTAGTATATGTGTCTTTATAGCTTCCACTTTTTTCTTGAGGTATCGGATGTGGTGCAAAACATGCTGAAATCAGAGTTGTGAGACCTCAGTCAATATCTTGCCATTTACATGTGGCTCTGAAGCAGCTACTCAACTTCTCAGAGCCTAAAGTTATCAACAGTGTGCATGCAAATTGAAACGCTTACCCTCTCAGCCTCAGGGTGACTTAGAGGTTCATAAGAAATCTTGTTTGTGAAAAGCTCTTTGAAATAATCTACCAAGTACTATACAAATGTAAGAAAGACATTTTAATCCCTTTGGGTTAAATCATTAAATCTCTAGACAACTCTCTTTAAATGCAAATATGTTGTATAAGAAGGTATAACATTAGCACATATATTAGAATTTTAGCTATGCATTAGGGTACATGGTTTTTTCACACAAATTTGACAATGAAGAAATGAGTGGTAAAGCCATTTCATTTTGATAGGATAGGGGAAGAAACCATACAGGAGGCAAAACTTCACTTCTATGCTCTTAGGTCCCGGGCTGGGCCTGAGAATTAAATTGACATAAGATAGATTAACAGGAGAAAAACATACAGAATTTTATATAAATTTAACATGACACAGAAGCCCTCACAAGGAAATCAAGAACTGAAGAATTGGCAAAATCTAAATATTTTTATCTAATGTTTTCTTCTTTTGAAGAAAGAGAGGCAATTGTAGAAAAGGAAGTAAAATATATGGGGAGGCTAATGGGAGATGAGTATTTTAAGATTTGCTTATATAGAATTCTGTCAGCCTTGAGTCCGCATCTTTGGTGATAAAGGATGTTTCTATCCTCCTAGTATAAAGAGGACATCTTGTACATGGGTGTTCTATCTCCTGCTCTTAGGAAGAAAAAAGCAGGTCTGAACACTCTTCTTATACTTGTGGGCTTTTTTAATAAAACATTTTTTTAAATGTTTATTTATTTTTGAGAGATAGGAAGACAGAGTGTGAGCAGGAGAGGGGCAGAGAGAGAGGGAGACAAAATCTGAAGCAGGCTCCAGTCTCTGAGCTGTCAGCACAGTCTGACACAGGGCTCAAAATCACGAACCATGAGATCATGACCTGAGTCGATGTCGGATGCTTAACCGACTGAGCCACCCAGGCGCCCCATGCTTACATTTTTTACAGTGTTCAAAGTAATTCCTATGGCATGTTCTGGGGTGGCATATACTTCTGCTACCATTCAGAACCATAAAGAAAGGCGGGAGAAGAGAGTTGGGAAAAATTCAATGCATGGATCTGAAGGCAGTTTTTAGGAAAGTTACATAGCTTGAGGCCCAAAAGTGGACCTGAAAGGCTCTGAAAGCCAACAGGCATACTTTGAGCTATTGCCAAGGTGAGTCCTGATTCCTCCAGGGGAAAACATCTATGTCAAAAGACATACTGCATTCTTTTCCTAGAGGCAAACCATAAAGGGAGTAGTAGACATAGCTGAGTAACCTGTTGCAACCTTGTGCATTGCACATTGACATCTATCTGGCTCAAAGAATGGTTGTGTAGATATACCAAACTGTGTGAAACACAAATTAGCATCGCTGTTGAGTTGAAGAGATTACTGTGTGTATGAATTTGCCACTGCTTTACATCCTCTAGGGTCTTACATTTAGACCCTAGTATACTGAGGGGAGAAAAGAAATCTCCTGTTACACAGCTTCCACTTTAGACTCTCCCCATAAAATGAAGTGGGCTATGACATTGCCAGAAAAGAACCTGTAGGTACCAGCTTTCACAGACCATCAAAGACATTAAGACTTCAGAAAATGGGGAAAGGTCATAAGTCAAACTTGCCCGGCCCTGTAGCTCATTTGCACATATCAAATTTCATTCTCTCCTCTCTTGCCATTCAAGTTGAAGGCCCTTAGACACTAGGAGTGTTAGAGCCCTGGAAACCCCACATATCTACAGGGAGGGCAATGCTACAGTTAAAGGAAGAGGGTTCCTCTGTCATGCATTTAAATCACTTAGATGGCTTGGTAGGTCCTTGGCTGAAAGGCAATCAATTGTGATGACCCTTGGGGTTTATCTGAGCTTCTCAATTACAAACCAGCACTTTCACCTTTGGGATTCCCAGCCCTGAATATGCTGCAGGCTCTCAGATCTCCCATCACTTGTCCAAATAAGAGCCAGCTTGGCTGGCTTCCTCTGGGCATTTCTAGCCACCATCTATAAAGGCTGCTAAAGGAAAAAGAGTTGTGAGAGGAATACAAGGAAATCATAGGAAAAAAAAACTCTTGTTTCAACAACAAGTACCTATCTGGACTCTTATGCAATCTCTGTCAAACGAGAAATGAGTTCCAAATGTAGAATTAATTTTGCACAAAGCCTTTTGTACTTGTCTTCATATTCATATCTGACATTTGGCAGTAAGACACAAATTCATCTCCTTAGAACTCATTTTCTTTCTTTTAAACATTAAGTAATGAATGAAAAATTTCTGAAAAGTAGAGCGTCCCCATGACAGCAAATGCAAAATGTCCACAAGGGTATAGGGAAGAAAAAGAGTTCTCTTTCATCCTACCCCCAGCCACCTGTTCCTTTTCTAGAGGCTAAATCCCACCAATTGCAGAGATAGTTTTCATATGCAAACATTTATTTGCATGTCATTTCTTATTCTTCAAGTAGTAGTGTATTATAGATTTTCTTTTGCACCTTGCTTCCTTGCTGTATCTTTATCTATCTGTATGTCTCTATATGATAACAATTTTTGTTTTCTATGTGAGTTACATATAAATTTCCCATATTATTTTTATTAGCTGCACAGTGTTTCTTTGTGTGGATATAACATAATTTATTTAACTGAGCCCTTATTCATAGCCACTTATGTTGTTATGGATGTCTTATAACATTGAGTATCGTTGTAGTGGTATAATTTCACTCAAGTGCAAGAATACGTTAGATAAATTTCTAGAAGTGGAATTGCTGGAAAAAAAAGAACATGTGCTTTAAACTTTGATATATATTTTACTGAATTTCCCTCTCTAAATTATTGTGCCAGTTCAGACTCCACCAATGACATCTAAGATTTCCTATTTCCTTCTGTTATTGAACTTTTAGATATTTGATGACAAGGTATATGAACATTAGAATTTTAATGTAGCTTTCATTTGCCTTCTTCCTAAAATAAGGATGATTAAACATCTTTTTATATGCTTAGAAACTATTTTATTATTTTTCTGTGAACTGTCCATTTATTAGCCTTTTTTTTTTTTAATTGTGTTTTTGGTCTTGTTGATTTATAGGAGCTTCTTTATATTAACTGTTAAATGTAAGTATTTTTTCTAAGGTTTTGGTCTTTGTTTTCTGGGTTTTTTTTGGGGGGGGGGTGTTGTCTTTTGATGTTATTGTCTTTTGCCAAACAGCATTCTTTTTTAATTTTATTGTATTAACTACCACGTTAACAATTTTTAGGACTTTGTGTTATAGCTTTGTGTTATATTAAAATTTTTTTTAATGTTTATTTATTTTTGAGAGAGAGAGAGAGAGAGAGAGAGAGACAGAGTGTGAGTGGGGGAGGGGCAGAGACAGAGGGAGACAGAATCTGAAGCAGGCTCCAGGCTCTGAGTTGTCAGCACAGAGCCCGATGCAGGGCTCGAACTCACAGACCGTGAGATCATGACCTGAGCCGAAGTCGGCCACTTAACTGACTGAGTCACCCAGGTGCCCCTTTTGTGTTATATTTAGAAAGTACTTCACGTGCCAAATTAATTTTAACAATTAACTCTTGTTATTTTTGCTGTTTTATGTTCTTTTTACGTTCTTTACTTAAAAATTTTATCTGAAATTAAAAAAAAATTTTTTTTGAGTTTATTTATTTTGGAGAAAGACAGAGCCTGAGTGGGGGAGGGGCAGAGAGAGAGGGAGACACAGAATCTGAAGCAGGCTCCAGGCCCTGAGCTGTTGGCAAAGAGCTGGATGCCGGGCTTAAAGCCACAAACCGTGAGATCATGACCTGACCTGAAGTCGGATGCTCAACTGACTGAGCCACCCCAGGTGCCCTTCATCTGGAAATTTTTTTAAGGAATTAGGGAGATAGCCATAAAAACTTTTTTTTTTCTGTAGAAGTATACCTAGTTATCCTAACACCAATGTTGAATAACCCATTTTTCTATGATATGAAATGCTACTTATATCATAATCATACTCTCTTATCTCTTTGGCTTTATTGCTAGATTTCTAAAATACTGTTTTAACTTCATAATAGGGCTTGGTATTTAGTAAGTCGAATTCTCCCTTTTATGTTTCTTTCTTCTCTATCTCTCTCATGTGCATGCTTTCCTTCTTTTTCTAAAATACCCTGCCATAAAGGTGAAAAGACCTAAATGCCTGCATAAAAATAAAGTTCATTTCACCAGGGCAACATAGGTTCCTTCATTTCTTGTAGCTCACGGTTCTATGATTGTTCTTTTTAAACTAATTTCCCTGACTTTAGAATTAACAAGTCTTTAGCTGCACACACCTCTGACTGCATGATCAAATATGTCAGGAAACAAAATCATTTATTTTTATTTTTAAAAAAGTTATTTAAAAAGTTTTCCATAATTGATACACTCTAGAGAAAAACCTCATTGATTTGGGACTCAATCATTTTGATTTTCCCTTCTCTTACTTAGACTCTTTCCTGGCTTATAAGTGGAGTAGAAATTGTTCTTAGGCCTTATCACAAGGATAAAATTAACATGATTCTTAAACCTGATAACTTTTACCCATTTTCTTTGAACTTGTGAAAGCACAGAGCTTATCAACAGCCCATCTCTAACAATGTGAGCAAGCCCTTTAACAGGATTATTTATGTACGAGCCTCTAGTTTGAATCCATTTTCTTCTTGCTTTCTTCTTACTCCAATTTCTTCATATTAGGTTGTGGATATCTTGTTGCAACAAATTATTTAAAAGATTAATATTGAAATGTATTGTGATAAACATCTCCTAATTGTTTAAAAACAAGGCTATGTTGCTTATGGGATTTATACACTATATATTAATACCTGATGGAAACCATGAGAAACTATAGGAATGACAAACATAAATTTTATTGTACAATAAATATATACTGTTCCCAAAATTTCAACCATAGAATAAGATGGAAGGTGGGATTAAAAATCCTTTTTCCCAACAAGGTCCCCAAACCCACTCCCAGGAAATAACAACTGTTTACAATTTCTAATTTATCTTTCTAGAATTCATCTATGCATTTAAAAATAAGTGCAAGTATTTCAGTAATATAAATGGGATCATACCATACCTACCGTAACTTTTTATTTTTACATTTATGAACATCTTTCCGAATTAAGATCTCTTCTCCTACATCACTTTTAAGAAAGTTACTTAATTTTTATGGCATAGATAGAGTATAATGTATTTAAAATTTGCATTCATAGATTCCATATTTTTATTTTTCAAACAATGCTGTAGTGAGAGTCACTGAACATAACTTGCTATTCCAGTTCTATATTAAAATTTGGTTTATAGGGAGATTCTATATTAATAGCATGAAGTAAAACAAAAGGAGGCTTTAGTCTGGAAAACACAAAAGGTCAACTTAAAATCAGGGAAAAATTCATTTTTTTCTACTTTTAATGTCTACGTTTAATATAAATGACACCAGTGACTCTCAAACTATTAAAGGTAATAACAAAATAACACTTAAAAAGGAATCAAATTTGTTCACTATTTATTGGTTCTGATTATACTTGGTGAGTTGGTGACATTTTCATAAGTGTCAGAAAGTGGACATAAAGTACAAGGTTGAAAGCTATGGTCAGGCTCTGGGGTTTATAGGTTCTTGGCCCTTATTCCTTAGACTATTAACACTGAAATTGCTTGTCACCCTTTAGTTTGATAATAAATTGAGGTCAATCTTGATTTCAAGTTTCTCTACGGAGTTAATAAGTATAATAAATTTGAAAACACAATGGTATCACTCCAATAATTCAGTTAAGGCTTCCTAAGTGATTGACAAGACTTTATATTGCTGGATGGTTCTCTCAATTTAATTCAAAAGAACTCTAGGGTGTCAGTTCAAAGCAAACAAGATGATATAAATCCCCTGCTCTCTTTACAGAAAGCCTGAAAGATTCCACTGCTATAGTGCTGTGGTGTTTCAACTGGAGTCCTTTGCAAGGGCTCACAGCCATGGGACTCAGTTACCTGATGCCCAAAATAATCTTTCCTAAGACTTATCTGCCTAAGATTGAGCCATTTTTCAGGTAGTACTATTTCTCACCAAGTTCTTCCCTATCTCCCCTTTCTTAATTTTTTAGTTTAGTTTTCAGTTTGACAAATAAAGATATTACCCACTATCCACTCTAAATGTTGTTGATATTGTACAGTACCATAAGTTATAAAAAAACAGTGGAATGCCAAAAAACAAAAAAGGCAATATAGAATTTTGGCACTTTTATTGGTCAAGTGATTTCCAATTACTTGAAGAAAACTGAAGGAGGCACATAAGAATTATTAACTTATAAGGAGTGCCTGGGTGGCTCAGTCGGTTGAGCGTCTGACTCTGGCTCAGGCCATGATCTCATGGTTCGTGGGTTTGAGCCCCACTTCAGGTTCTGTGCTGACAGCTTGGAGCCTGGAGCTTGCTTCAAATTCTGTGTCTTCCTCTCTCCCAGCCCTTCCACTACTTGAGTTCTGTCTCTTTCTCTCTTAAAAATAAATAAACTTTAAAAAAAAATTGTCAACTTATAGATTACTAGGAATAATTTAGATACCCACTGGTTTATTTTTGATAACATTAAAAGGATAAAACAAAACAAAACAAAAAAAAACCCAGGAATATAATTGTGTAACACTCATCAAAGGGAACAATGTAAATTCTGCTAAAGAAAAGTTTTCATGTGTTAGTATTCCTCATGTGTAAAAGGAAGGAGCAGAATTAAGTATAAGAGTCTACATTCCATGTCCTACAAACACAGTGCTTATTTCCCCCAATCCATATAGCAGAGACACTTTGACTATATTTTCCTTCAAATAACCAGTTGAGTAACCGTTCTAAACATGGAAATACAGTTAATGAGACATTAGACAGTATTTGATTCTACTTATATTTTCATTTAATCACCAAATTGAAGATACTTCCTTGAAATAGTATTAAAGATTATCTGTTTGTCCCTAACTTCTATTTTGCTTCCATTGTATTTCTTCCTCTTAACAAGGATTCAGCCAGGTTTTTGTTGTCTTGCCTCAGGAGTATTCATTTGCAAGGGTTAAAGCAGATGTTGTTAAATCACAACCTTTTCTCTCCATCTCTTGTTTCTGAAAACAGAAGTCCATTTAAAAAATTAAGCCAGAGTAGAATAGGAGAGAGATCAGTCTTTGGAAAGTGGTAAGAAGTATGGAGTAAGTATACAGAAATGGACAGAGCTATCAAAATAAAAGATTCCTGGGGCACCGGGATGGATCAGTCAATAAGCTTTCCACCTTTGATGTTGGCTCAGGTCATGATCTCATGGTTTGTGAGTTTGAGCCCCACGGGGGCTCTCCTCTGACAGCAGGGAGACTGCTTGGGATTCCCTTGCTCCTCTCTCTCTATGCTTCCCCCCTAATCTCTCTCAAAAATAAATAAACAGTAAAAAAAAAGTTTCCTTAAGATTGTAGAAGAATGTGTATGTGCACAATGATGAGAATTAAGATCCTATGTACTAAGCTACGAAGGGTACAGGACTTCAGAAGGGGTAGCTGCAAGGTGCAACCATGGAGGCTAGACAATTGATCGAAGCTTTGGGCCTGACAATAATCCCATACTAACTGCAAACAAACTGTGCCCAAGTTAAGCAAACAAAGAGCAAGAAAAGCCCATTTTCTAATGGATCACATGGGATCAGACATTGTTTCTTAGCTGTGACTTCTTTTACTTTCTAGGCAGGATGAAAGCTATTTGGATATTTTTACAACCTTAAGGAGTAAAATTCTGCTTTTCTCCTAGCCCCACCCAAAACAGAATTACTATTAAATTACTCACCAGATTGGCCACCGGTGGCTCAGCATTAGATTTAGAAAAGCAAGTAATATGATATTTCTTGTAAAAAAAATACAAGATAGGCATTATAACAGATAGCTATATTATAATCCTGCTATGGATTTTATATTAATAAATTAATTTAATAAATAAAATTAATTAATTAATATATTAATACTATATAATACAATAGATATTATATAACACATAATTATAACATATAGATATATAGAAATATATAATTATAATAGATACATTATACTAGATATAATTATACTCCAATATTATTATAATAGATATTATAATTTCCATTGTACAGATAACTATGGCCACTGGTACTTTGTTTTTTTTTTTAATATGAAATTTATTGTCAAATTGGTTTCCATACAACACCCAGCGTTCATCCCAACAGGTGCCCTCCTCAATGCCCATCACCCACTTTCCCCTCCTTCTCACCCCCCATCAACTCTCAGTTTATTCTTAGTTTTTTAAGAGTCTTTTATGGTTTGCCTCCTTCCCTCTCTGTAACTCTTTTTTTCCCCCTCCTGCATGGTCTTCTGTTAAGTTTCCCAGGATCCACATATGAGTGAAAACATACGGTATCTGTCTTTTTCTGTATGACTTATTTCACTTAGCATAACATTCTCCAGCTCCATCAATGTTGCTACAAAAGGCCATATTTCATTCTTTCTTATTTCCAAGTAGTATTGCATTGTGTATATAAACCACAATTTCTTTATCCATTCATCAGTTGATGGACATTTAGGGTCTTTCCGTAATTTGGCTATTGTTGAAAGTGCTGCTATAAACATTGGGGTACAAGTGCCCCTATGCATCAGCACTCCTGTATCCCTTGGATAAATTCCCAGCAGTGTTTTTGCTGGGTCATAGGGTAAATCTATTTTTTAACTTTCTGAGGAACCTCCACACTGCTTTCCAGAGCGGCTGCACCAGTTTGCATTCCCACCAACAGTGCAAGAGGGTTCCCGTTTTTCCACATCCTCACTAGCATCTATAGTCTCCTGATTTGTTCATTTTAGCCACTCTGACTGATATTTCTGGTTCTCCTCCTGGCACAAAGTAGGTTTATACTTTCTCCACTCTGAAAATAGGCATGGCTACATAACTCGTTAGGTCAATCAAATGTGTGTGGAGGCATGCATCAATGCCAGGTGGAAACTCCAGGTGGAATGGGTTTGTCATTCCCACACAGGTTTCTTTCTCTGCCTCGATAAATGATAGTTCTTCAGGAGGTGGTTTGAGTTCAGGAGTGAACATGGTGGGGAGTGGACTCCACAGGCTACAATAAGGATGTGAAATACGAGCAAAAAGTAAGTCATCTTGATTTAAGACTCTAAGATTTTGGGATTGTTTATAGAGTGTAACTTGACCTTCTTGCTTAGTATAATAATGAGGCTGAGAGTTAAGCAACTTGTTTATTTCTCTGTGGTCTGTGTGTTGATTTCATACACAACCTTCCTTTCTAAATGGTCAGTTAATGTTCAATAAATATTTAAGTGTCTGCTAAGCACACACCCTGTTCGAGAATCCTAAGGATCCAATGTTGAACAATGCAGACAAGTTCTCTGTGTTCAAGGGAGCTATGCATAGACTGCTTGGTTCATGAATTTGACCAGGGCTTTCATTATAATTTTTAGAATTCATTTCCTTTGCCTTCCCCCACACCCACACCCACACCCACCTATAAGAAACTGAAATAATATTTGCCCGTCTTTAGACTTCTGGGGACTTCTTTTTCCTCTGATTTCTTAGAGTTTAGCAACAGAAGTTCCTTGATCACATCTGCAAGTCATTTAAATATCCTGGGATATAATTTATCTGGGCCTGAAGGCTTGAATTAATTTAAAGCTGTAAAGCACTCCCTTATTATCTCTGCACCTATCTTGCACTTCAATTCTCTCCTAATGATGTTTGTTCTAGACTTGCCAGCTTGAAAATTATTTTCCTTAATGGAGGGAGAAAAGAGCAAAACAGCATATGAATAAATCTACTCCCTCTGTTTTGTTGCTTAACATTGTATCTTTTGTCATAAATTGCAAACTTTTCCTGAGGGGTGTGGATTGTTTTGAGCAAATGTGTATTTCAGCACCATAGCCAAGAAAGGCTACTCTGCAAGGATCAAGACCATTTAATAACCAGTGAAGCTTCAACTAAAAATGTGTACCACAGGTGTTCAAACAAACTGCGGAGGTGAGCTTGATGAGACTGATCTGTGTTTGAGAGCATTCAGTGTAGAAGTGATAGAGTAGCACCTGGAATGTTTTTGGTGCTATTGAACATTCCAGCTGAATGCGATTTTTCTATCTGGGTGGCCTAAGGTAGCAATTTCAGATTTTAAGAAGAACAGAGTTCTAAGTTAACATCTGTGAAGGGCCTTGTCTATATTTGTCACTGTGTCTCTAGGGGTGCTGTTACCCTAACAGGATGAAACTGGTCTAAATTGAGTGTCTCCAGTTTGTGCCGGACTTTAGGGGAAGATATGTGCCTCGGTTCTGGTGAGGGGAAACTTTAGGATTTATTGATAATCTTAACAGATTCTTGTGCAAAATTACCTATGTCGGATTTTTATTCCATTTGAATTCCTTTCTTTTCTGCTTAATCTGTTTAAAAGCCCTGGTTTTGTCCTAAGAGCTTTGAAATGTTTCAGGTCTTGGTATACATACTTCGTTCCCATTTTCTTCATCTTTTGTATCCACCTTCTCAACCTTAAAGGTCTGAGATCAGGACACTCCCTTGTTGAGCCATGAAGATTTTCTTTGGTTTTCCATTAATAAATATGGTCAGGCCCTCACATTAAGCTTGTAATGACTTAGAATCGAATTGCTCTGTTTTCCCTTCAGAACTTCTCACTAAATGTACAATCCCATCTGTCTCAAAACTTTGGAAATGTTCTTCAGTAAAAATACAAAGTTGGGCTTTTCTGAGTCTCCCTTCTGGGCTTTTATGAACTCTAAGAGGGTGTGGTTGCTATCTCCCATGGTTTCTTTCTGTTGGTTCTATGTTCATAGGCCCTTCCCAGTTGATAATTATGTTCAGAGTGACATTTCTTTGCTTTTTTACCTTGAAAGTCAATCATTTTCAGTCTACAGTGTGTATTACAGTGTGGTATGCAGATGCTTGAATCAAAATCACCTGCAGTGGGTGTTTAAAATGTAGATTTCTGAGTGTTCTTTCCCAGGACCAGCTACATCATTAGCAGGGCACAGTACAATGAAAATGTGAAGCCATTACCTTAAAAGTCAGCAAGAATTTCAAGATGGTGGCAGCAGAGCATTAAACCAAGCATGGGGTCCCTCTATACCATACATGAAGCCAGAAGCTAGCTTCTGAGATTCTAATTTAGTAAGTTTGGAGTGGGGCTAAAAAGCTGCATTTTTAGGAAATTTACCTCATTGTCAAATAAAGCCTGGTTTGCTGACCCCTGTTTGAAAAGTCTAGTCTACATGGTGTCTATACCCACCCCCTTAGCAAATTAAGACAGGAATATTCTAGGTTACATGTTTTCAGAAGAGAAACATTTTACTAATAGATTTTGCCCTGGTGCCTGTTTTCCAAGATATTTTAGAAAATCATCATTTGTACACAATCTGAGTTGTTCGTAATATTATTCCACAGGGATATCCTAGCTAGTCCTCTATTTTTGAAAGTCAAACAAATGCTTTTCACCTGGTTCAATCTTCAGATTCTTAGCTATATACTTTTTTTTTTTGTGATGTAGATGTATTGACATTTATATGTCCACACGTTTATAGTTCAGAACCATGGAAACATGTTTAGAGTATGAAAAGTTGTATTCAAATAGTCAAAAGAGCATGTGCTTCTAGAATCTTCTCTTCTCATTTTGTCTAAATATACAGAAAACAAAAGTTGCTTATAAACCCTCTGATTTAGCATGAGATTTAGAATTCTGTTCCTATTGAAGGGGCAAATGTTGCTTCATAATCTACTTGGTTTGTACCATTACAAAAATCAATATCCCTGTATTTAAAATATATCTATAAAATTATAAAAAATCTTCCAGATACACAAAGATACCTTGTCCCAGCATACAATAATTAGGTTAATATAACCTATGAAATCACATTTTCCAACTAATGTTAACAGTTTCTATCTTATCTATGACCTTTTAACATTTCCACTAAAAGTTTAGTTCAATTCCACAGCACATATCATCTCCATCCTAGATGGAGAGACTATAAAGACAAAAACTAATAGGACATAATCTCTTCCTTCAAAGAGTTGAGAAAGACATTCCAGTTAGTAGATGGACACTTACAGTAGTGTATGCTGAGCCCAACAATCAAGTTAAAATCAAAAAGCTTTTGGAGCTCCATAAAAGGATTCCTACCAAATCCAGATTAAGCTGGGAAAGGCATTCAGGAAAGGATTTCTTAGATGGGTGTAAACTAAAATGAGACTAGAAAAAATGAGACTTGACAAGGAAAATGTGAGATAAAAACTGTATAGATAAGGGCCCAGAGACAAAATTAAAACCATGCCCACACTGGGAACCATAGTTGTGTGGTCGAGATGGTTGCTGTGTGTGTGTGTGTGTGTGTGTGTGTGTGTGTGTGTGTGTGTGGCTTATGTTGTAATGGGCTGGATATAGAAGAGTAAGGGGCAGAGATGCTGCAAGTTAGGGGTTAAGGTGAAGAAAGTCCTGTATATTCACCTGAAGAATTGTTAACTTTACCCCAAAGGTATGGGAATGTTGATCATTTTAACCAAAAAAATGTCATGAACAGGCCTCTATAAATAGTCAATAAGCCTCTGGAATTACCTAATCTCCTCAATTTTAAAGAGTATTTCACCTTTACCTGTAGCTTATCAAAATGGTAGTATAGGCCATGATCCAAGAGTAAAAAAAAAAAATCCTCTGACAACATTCACTACTTATAAACTTTTGCTTATTTTTTTCTTTAAAGACCTAGGACAACACTTTTTATTTCTAATTAGTACTTGAAAGGATCTAGAGATACTTTCCAAGTTTCTGTGGAAGGTGTCATACAGTCTCTAAGTTCTCATCACCCCTGCATCTAAATTCCTTAAGCATCACAGACTTTCCCATTTGTCGCCTCACATTCCCATATGGCTGCTGCTCAATGTTTTTAATTTTTTTATTTTAAATTTATTTATTTATTTGGAGACAGAGAGAGAGAGAGAATGAATGAATGAGTGAGTAGGGGTAATGGCAGCAAGGGGGTAGACAGACAATCCCAAGCAAGCTCCATGCTGTCAGCACAGAGCCTGATGAGGGGCTCAACTCACAAACCGTGAGATCATGACCTGAGGTGAAATGAAGGGTCTGATGCTTTACTGATTGAGCCACCCAGGCGCCCCTGGTTGCTCAGTTTTTCATTACTAAACATTTACTCCTGTCTGGGAGAGAGAATTTGTGTTTGGCCAAAGTAAATAGGAGTGTGTTATTTAAGTAGAAGTAATAGACATTATAATGGAGGTAGAGTTGGTTGCTGTTTGTAATATAGTTAATTACAATTAACTAACTAATGCTGTTAACTAAAATATGCAGTTAATAATACAGTTTTGATACTTGATCATTTTGTCTAAATATACAAAAAACAAAAGTTGCTTATAAACCCTCTGATTTAGCATGAGATTTAGAAATTCTTTTTCTATTGAAAGGCCAAATGTTGCTTCATAATCTACTTGGTTTGTACCATTACAAAAATCAATATCCCTGAAAATCACTAATGATCCAATAGTATCTATTCATACTTAAAGAAGAGCTATTTGAATTTCGAACCTCACTGCCTAGGAATATGTTGTCCATTTCCAGCAATGTGTATTCTAAATAATTCACTGTAATGGCAATTATATTACTGTGAAATCTATGCCCTTATGAATCTAAAAGATGTTGCTTTCTAATGTTAATCCTTATAAGCATTGGGGTTCATGTCAGAAGTTATTTTTAAAAGTTTAAATTTTCCTTATACTCCTATTGAGTACAATTATTAGTACGCATAATCTATCTGCTTCATAATCTAATTTTGGATTCTTCTAAAATTTACATTTCATATAAAAATAATAGGCTCAGTATGTCCTAGAGGCATGAAGTTTTTCTTTCTAAATATAAACATGAGTTGGCCAGTAAAGTACTTCTTATTTAAATTGTTTCCTTCATTGCTTCCACATTTAAAATGGTTATCGTGGGAGGAACAACTATTGCCTTGTTCATTTTGATTTATTTGGCCCCACACCCCTTCACCTTGCTAGTGAAAAATAAACTGTTATACATGGGTCATTTATGATGTGGTTTAATAAGATGATTTTTGTATTTCCAGCCTACAGCATAATATAGTAACCTAAAATTACATAGTAGGAAAGAATTTGTTTTTTCCATTGTTTTTCTGCATCTTTGCTATGAACTACTCACTAGACAAATTTCTCACCATTATAAAGACTGTAAGATGCAAAGGACAAAAATGATGGCTATTGTCAAAATAGGAATGTTTGCTAAGTCATATTCTACTCCCTAATTTCCTGTGAGTCCTGCTGTGTAAATGGAATCTTACTCTTCACTTTGTCAAACTACCAGTACTTTTTCCGGGTGGACTATTGACTCATCAACAGGTCATCAGATTACTACCTTTATTTCAACAGAAATGTGTGAATGAGTCCGCTTTCCTCTAAAGGAACAGATGTTTGTGAGCACAGTTTAAGTCATTATGGAATTTGTACAAAGGCAAATGCTGTTTCAATAACTGGAAAAGAGACAGCATCACATAAAAAAGAAATTCAGATCTCATATCCTCCCAAAAAAGTAAAACTGACATGTTGGCAGATTGAGTCATTTTGTACTATGGTTTATTACTAATGTTGAGATAAAAAAATGTTCTTAACATAAAGCTTGAACTTATATTACATGGAAAAGGATAGGTCATTGTTCAGTGACCTATAGTCCTCACAAAGCTAGTTTTCATGTAAGTACCTCAGTCTTCAGCCTTAGATAAGAGTTGACTTTAGTCCCGTAATAGATGGCTCCTTATCATCTTGGTATTAAGGTGAACCTCTATGGCTAGATGGAAGAACCATGAGAGTAGAAATAAAGACAAGAAGCCACACATTCCTTGGGGATGGGTTGTTTCAGGCCACGCTCGGGATTGAGAGCTGTGTATGGAAAGAGGTCAGGGACTGGTGGTCTTCTAGAGGATGATGGAGAAGTGTAGTCTACAGAGGTCCCTAGAACATTGACTCCATGTGAAAATGGAGCATTTCTAGGTTTGGTACATGATGGCTTTAGATTACTATAAATCTGACCTAATTCAATAATTTAAATTATATAATTTTAATATATAATCTAAACATGTTAAATATATGTATACACAAACATGACAGATGTTTTCATTCTCTATATAATATAAACATGTAACCTTGGAGATGGCACTAATACAGTAGATGTTCATATACCAATTCACAGAATTAACTAGAAATATTTTAATCTACCTACTTTGGTGTTTTTTCTTTGCCCACTCCTAGAAGTATTTTTTAAAAAACCTTAGCACAATCAAGGTTCTTAATAATGGAGAAACTTGTGTATTTTGACTAAAGACTACATTTGTTTCTACTCTTCCCTGTTGTGAATATTTTTAAAAAATATTTTCAGCATTAACTCAAAACTGAGTTTCAAGCAGCCTGCCCACCATAGTCAGATTTAAGTCAATAAAATTTTTATTTTTCATTATGAAGACTTACCAATATGAACTTAATTTAAAATTTATTGGTCCATTTTTTGAGATTATCCTCTTTCTAGGTTTACATAGTTGCTTTAAACCTTAAAGATGGTTCACACAGCAGAGAACTAAAGCACCAGAGGATACAAAGAATTCTCCCCCCTCCCCTCCACAAAGAATTCTATGAAGAGAAAGATGTACTTTGGTTCCAAGTGAACTTTTAAATTTTGTTTAGAAACATTTTTGAAGGAGTGATGGCATGAAAATACCCACATGAATACACGTGCTATAATTAAAACAATTTGCTAATATTCTATGCTCCTTTGTAGTCAGAACAAAGTGCTCTTCCTCCTGCATTGTTGGGTTGTTGTAGTTTGTAGAGGATGAGAATCCAAACGCTCATAGATGATCACTATAACCTGATACGCTGTGTCAGAGAGCTTCTTAAATTCATTAACCTCATTGAAGAAGACACAGATGGGAATGCAAGCTGGTTAAACCACTCTGGAAAACAGTATGGAGGTTCCTCAAAAAACTAAAAATAGAACTTCCCTATGACCCAGCAATTGCACTACTAGGCATTTATCCAAGGGATACAGGTGTGCTGTTTCGAAGGGACACATGCACCCCCATGTTTATAACAGCACTATCAACAATAGCCAAAGTATGGAAAGAGCCCAAATTTCCACCAATGGATGAATGGATAAAGAAGATGTGGTATATATATACAATGGAGTACTACTCAGCAATCAAAAAGAATGAAATCTTGCCATTTGCAACTACGTAGATGGAACTGGAGGGTATTCTGCTAAGTGAAATTAGTAAGATTAAGACAAATATCATAGGACTTGACTCATATGAGGGCTTTAAGATACAAAACAGATGAACATAAGAGAAGGGAAGCAAAAATAATAAAAACACAGGGAGGGGGACAAAACAGAAGAGACATAACTATGGAGAACAAACTGAGGGTTGTGGGAGGGGCAATGGGTTAAATGGGTAAGGGGCACTAAGGAGTCTACTCCGGAAATCATTGTTGCACTATATGCTAACTAATTTGGATGTAAATTTAAAAAAAAAAAAAGAAAATTGAAAAAAAACACGGAAAGCTGGACAAGGAGAACAGTGGAAAGAGCACCTTTGATCACAGGTGAAAAGGGAATCTCCTTTTTCTTTTTCTTTCTTGCTCTTTTCTTTTTTTTTTTTTCTTTTCTTTTCTTTCCTAAAAACAGTTATCCCAAAGCATCACCTATCCATAGTTTAGAATTGAATATGGGATTGATTCTTCACCATTGTCCTTGAAATCAACATGCTTGATGACCAAGTGTATAGAAATATTTATAATGCCTCTTGTACCCTTGATCTTTGCTAATATGTAACCTGGTTGATTTGCCTTACAGTGTTATGTAAAGTAACATAAGAGCACTTAGTTGTCTTAAAGTATCCATGAGGCCAAACAAGATTATCATAAAAAAATTAGTTACTGAGAAAAGGTGCTGGAGAAAGAGGGTATGTCTTGGGTGGTTTAAGGAGACTGTATGTATGACTGACAATTGTCATTAGTACTTGAATAAAAATGTCTTAGGAGTATTATGCAAACCTCTAAATTTGCCATTTTGGAGGCTCTTCATTTTAAGGTAAATTCTTTTGCAATTCAATTAAATCTTTCATTTCATACTCATTGCAGGGCTATGGTAATTCTTAAGTGGTTTCTGAACTAAGAAATAAAGTGATATAAGTATAAACATTTTTAACATCTTCAAAGTGAGCAAAATCAATAAAAATGGACAGATATTGGGCTGAAATGGAATTAAGAGCTCTCCTACAGAGAGAGAAAGGGGAGAAAGGGGAAAAAAAGCCCCACTAAATGGAGGTTGAGAAAAGTGAGTTCCTGGCAACTTACAGAAACCTCTTAGGTATCAGCAAACATAGAAATCCAGTTCCCTATCTCTGGTCCCCCACCCCACTATCTCTACACCTCTGTCTTCCACTCATTTTTCATGGAGCCTCCTCTTTATCCCCCTCTGGTTTTTGACTTCATCACCATCTTTACTTTTTCTTCATTCTTCCCTGATTGGTAGAAGAAATGTCATGCTAACTGTACATGCAAATTTGGGCATCTTTAGTCTGCCACAGTAGACAACTGCTTTCTATGTGTTTTGTCACGAACGTGGTCTTTGAGCAGTTGAGCTTCCTGAGAGACCGAAAACATCATGAGACAGGATTCATTTTGGGATCAATGCACTGCGTTTCTGGTGGAGGAAGCCTGCAGTAGGCTTTTGAAAACCTGGGTCCTAGTCTCTGCTCTTCAACTTAGTGACCTTGGACAATAAAGTCTTCATTTCCAGGTTTCAATTCTTGGTCTCTGAAATGATTGTACCAGATTGGGAAGTATTTTCATTGAATTTACTCTGTATATAAAACAAAGCTATTGAGATCTCCCACCCAAAATCTTTACCTCCTTAAATTCTGTCTTTGAAACAATACCTCATCTAACTGAAATTCTGCCCAAGGGTTGTCTTTTAGATTGAAGAATAAAATAGTTTAGTAGTAGAAGTAGGAGACCAGGGATTTTTTTTCTGCAAATAGGGTTATCTTGGGTAAAGAGAAGTGGTTTAAAAATTACAAACTTTCTGGAACAGGCAAATTAGGGTGGTGTGGCTACTGTTACAGAAGGAGCAGATACATACTTACATAATGTGGTTTGTTCTTTGTTTAGTTTTTGGCAGGAAAATCAGAAATCCCAGTTGTGCAGATGTTCTTAATCATTCTGTTTTATTGGATGCTGTATCACATGGAGGAAGTTAGATGCTCATACACTAACCTCACCATCACATTAATTCACATACAGTTATTTCCAAATGATAAACTGTGTTTGATACATTGTAATCAGATAACCCTTAGACATAAATTGCTGACTGCTTGTAGCACAAGTCTAAGGATTTATTTTCTATTAAGGGAAATTCTTTCCTTACTAAGGGCTAGAAGAAACCTGAAACAGAAGAAGGCTTTTGGATAAAAAGGCAGCCTAGAGATGTATGTCTATGCTATCTTTGCACCTTAACATAATTGAAAGGAGAAATAATTGTGACTGTATGAAAACCAACATCCTTCCTGTGAGGGAATTTCCACAGACTGTGTTTGCTAGAAAAACAAATAGTTTGCCAAACTTGAGCCAAATCTGTTGGATGACACTTGTTTGGACAAAAAAAAAGAAAAAAAAAAAAAAAAGAAAAAAACACCTTGATCTTATCTATGAACATAATCTATAATATAACCCATGATATGTGAAATTTTGAGCCCATTAGTAGTTCTGCATTGTGCACTGTGTGCACCTATATATATAATGGTGGTGGCAGCTGGCATACAAGAAGTATTGGTGTGTTAAATAATGTTAAAAGGTTCCCATGTTTGTTGCCAAAATACTGTCCTACTGAATTTTCTTGGTAAATACTGCCCCCGTCAGTTCATTCTGAGGGCGTGCATGGTAGTAAATGGATAACAGCGTTTTCCTGGGCTGTGTTAAACTCTGGGATGATAGGACCTTATTGTTCACATGCACAGTCGTAATTCTTTCCCACGCATTCTTTTCACATGAGAACACATGTATTTCAGTTAACCAGAAACCAAAACCAATATCCCTGTAAAGGAAATGATTGACAGATGATTTAGTGGCATTATGTGATTTTGAAGCTTGTGTAAATTTCCTTCCAAAATCATTGCAAAGAAATCCTATGGAGAGACCCAGTAAAAAAAGAGAACTACAGGCCAATATCCCTGATGAATATGGATGCAAAAATTCTCAATAAGATACTAGCAAATCGAATTCAACAACATATAAAAAGAATTATTCACCATGATCAAGTGGGATTCATTCCTGGGATGCAGGGCTGGTTCAACATTCACAAATCAATCAACGTGACACATCACATTAATTAAAAAAAAAGAGAAGAACCATATGATCCTGTCAATCGATGCAGAAAAGGCCTTTGACAAAATCCAGCACCCTTTCTTAATAAAAACCCTTGAGAAAGTCGGGATAGAAGGAACATACTTAAAGATCATAAAAGCCATTTATGAAAAGCTCACAGCTAACATCATCCTCAATGGGGAAAAACTGAGAGCTTTTTCCCTGAGATCAGGAACACGACAGGGGTGCCCACTCTCACCGCTGTTGTTTAATATAGTGCTGGAAGTTCTAGCATCAGCAATCAGACAACAAAAGGAAATCAAAGGCATCCAAATTGGCAAAGATGAAGTCAAGCTTTCGCTTTTTGCAGATGACATGATATTATACATGGAAAATCCGATAGACTCCACCAAAAGTCTGCTAGAACTGATACATGAATTCAGCAAAGTTGCAGGATACAACATCAATGTACAGAAATCAGTTGCATTCTTATACACTAACAATGAAGCAACAGAAAGACAAACAAAGAAACTGATCCCATTCACAATTGCACCAAGAAGCATAAAATACCTAGGAATAAATCTAACCAAAGATGTAAAAGATCTGTATGCTGAAAACTATAGAAAGCTTATGAAGGTAATTGAAGAAGATTTAAAGAAATGGAAAGACATTCCCTGCTCATGGATTGGAAGAATAAATATTGTCAAAATGTCAATACTACCCAAAGCTATCTACATATTCAATGCAATCCCAATCAAAATTGCACCAGCATTCTTCTCGAAACTAGAACAAGCAATCCTAAAATTCATATGGAACCACAAAAGGCCCCGAATAGCCAAAGTAATTTTGAAGAAGAAGACCAAAGCAGGAGGCATCACAATCCCAGACTTTAGCCTCTACTACAAAGCTGTCATCATCAAGACAGCATGGTATTGGCACACAAACAGACACATAGACCAATGGAATAGAATAGAAACCCCAGAACTAGACCCACAAACGTATGGCCAACTCATCTTTGACAAAGCAGGAAAGAACATCCAATGGAAAAAAGACAGTCTCTTTAACAAATGGTGCTGGGAGAACTGGACAGCAACATGCAGAAGGTTGAAACTAGACCACTTTCTCACACCATTCACAAAACTAAACTCAAAATGGATAAAGGACGTGAATGTGAGACAGGAAACCATCAAAACCTTAGAGGAGAAAGCAGGAAAAGACCTCTCTGACCTCAGCCGTAGCAATCTCTTACTCGACACATCCCCAAAGGCAAGGGAATTAAAAGCAAAAGTGAATTACTGGGACCTTATGAAGATAAAAAGCTTCTGCACAGCAAAGGAAACAACCAACAAAACTAAAAGGCAACCAACGGAATGGGAAAAGAGATTTGCAAATGACATATCGGACAAAGGGCTAGTATCCAAAATCTATAAAGAGCTCACCAAACTCCACACCGGAAAAACAAATAACCCAGTGAAGAAATGGGCAGAAAACATGAATAGACACTTCTCTAAAGAAGACATCCGGATGGCCAACAGGCACATGAAAAGATGCTCAACGTCGCTCCTTATCAGGGAAATACAAGTCAAAACCACACTCAGATATCACCTCACGCCAGTCAGAGTGGCCAAAATGAACAAATCAGGAGACTCTAGATGCTGGAGAGGATGTGGAGAAACGGGAACCCTCTTGCACTGTTGGTGGGAATGCAAATTGGTGCAGCCGCTCTGGAAAGCAGTGTGGAGGTTCCTCAGAAAATGAAAAATAGACCTACCCTATGACCCAGCAATAGCACTGCTAGGAATTTATCCAAGGGATACAGGAGTACTGATGCATAGGGGCACTTGTACCCCAATGTTTATAGCAGCACTCTCAACAATAGCCAAATTATGGAAAGAGCCTAAATGTCCATCAACTGATGAGTGGATAAAGAAATTGTGGTTTATATACACAATGGAATCCTACAGGGCAATGAGAAAGAATGAAATATGGCCCTTTGTAGCAACGTGGATGGAACTGGAGAGTGTGATGCTAAGTGAAATAAGCCATACAGAGAAAGACAGATACCATATGTTTTCACTCTTATGTGGATCCTGAGAAACTTAACAGAAACCCATGGGGGAGGGGAAGGAGAAAAAAAAAAAGAGGTTAGAGTGGGAGAGAGCCAAAGCATAGGAGACTGTTAAAAACTGAGAACAAACTGAGGGTTGATGGGGGGTGGGAGGGAGGGGAGGGTGGGTGATGGGTATTGAGGAGGGCACCTTTTGGGATGAGCACTGGGTGTTGTATGGAAACCAATTTGACAATAAATTTCATATATTGAAAAAAAAAAAAAGAAATCCTATGGGCCCATTTGAATTAACACAAATAAAAGTCAGTATACATTAAATATGTAAAAACGTATATCCTTCCATACTCCAAAGTCATTTAAGGTAAAGGCTAAAATTATGAGAATCCTATTGCTCTAGGGGCAGAGAGAAATATAAGCTGGAGGGCATTAAGTTTATCCAACCTTCATTACTGGTTTAGTATCTTCAGCCATTCAGTTATCTCCACAGTATTCTATGTATCAAGAAGGCCAGGGTATTACATAAAAGACTCCTTGTTTTTTGTTTTGTAGTAAGGCTTAGGAGAACTTCTGAGAGAATTGAGAAGAAACCAGTATTTTTACAAAGATGATATAACATGATATTTAAAAATGACTTTTATTAATCATTTTTAACAACAACAAATATAATGGTAGACATTTTGAACTACTCCTTGTAGTTCTAGGAAATTAGCGATTTCATAAAACATTCCACAGATTTAGAACAACCTTGAAAATAGCTTCCAGAAGGCAAAAGGCACACATATAAAGTTGTCACTAGGCAACACTCTATTGCATAAGTATTTTGTTGGCTTCTTCATACTGTATTAAGTTTCAACAGACTAATAAAATTTAAACCTAGCTCTACATTTAATTCTGGAATTTTCGAAAACAGACTTTGAAAGACATGAGGCCAACACTATAGACAGCATCTTTTATATAATGGAAGATAAAAAAGACAGCTTTTATTTTTCACAAGAGATACAGATAGAAGATGAAAGGAACATGTTAAATTGCTTTGGTCTCTAATGCCCTTTATAAATTTTGATAACTTGATTGTCTTTGGCACAGTGATCAAAGATAAATATTTTATCCACTACTGCTGAATTTGTATCATTCTGTCAGTGTTTGTAGGGTTTTATAATATATAATGGAAAACTGCAAAAAAAAATTGTGTATCATTTGTATCTGTACACTTACTTTGGGATATCTCACAAAACAAAGGGCTTAAATCCAATATGGCCATATGGGGGACAATTACCATATTTCAAAAAAGCCAAAGGTGACGGGTAGTAACTTGACAAAACAATGGTGTCAATTTTGTGAAGTGTGAGATTTAAAAAAATAACTTGCATAGAAGAATTTTTCCTCTAAGACTCATTCCAGAAATAATTGATAATGATGCTAACATAATTTAAAAATCTCTTAAAATGAACCGTTGTGGGTATAGCTATCACTATTTTTAATCCTAATAGCTAGAAGTTTGTAGACTTTGAGCATTTTTCTGTACTATAACTATATAATTTGTGGTTGTAACATTTGAAAAGTAATGTTATGTAACCCTTAAAAGATGGCCTAAATAAATCCACAAATACACTAGGCTTTATGGGGCTGACTGATAGCTTGAGCCAAGTCCTATCTCCTATCCACCCACCTTGGACTTCATGTTGCTTTTATATAATCCCACTATCCTTTTTCATATTGGACTTTGTTCATATTAAACTTGATAATAAAATGGGCATATGAACAAATGACGTCAACATGGAAAACCACGATCCACTCCGAGTCCCACCTTTGCCATCAAAAGGATTTCCTAGAGATGTACTTTTAAAAATGAAAAATTTCCCAGACTGAAGCAAAGAAACAGATTGAATATGATATGCTGAATTTTTCATCCAAGTACTGGCATCTTTGGAACAGAAATCTGTCAGCAGTGAGATTTTATTTATTCACTCAGTTGTAGACCAAATAACTAG
This sequence comes from Panthera uncia, assembly GCF_023721935.1. Classification (NCBI taxonomy): domain Eukaryota; kingdom Metazoa; phylum Chordata; class Mammalia; order Carnivora; family Felidae; genus Panthera; species Panthera uncia. The sequence continues at coordinate 64,546,079 of NW_026057577.1, forward strand.
GTTAATTTATATTATATACCCAAACACGTATTAAGGTATCTGAATGTATCTGAATATGGAATAGGTACATACATATATGTATACATACATACATACACGATTCATATTTATATGTATACATGGGTATAAACACATGGCAATGTTGATAGCTATTTTTAACAGTAAGCTTCAAGAACTCAAATGTAGCACCAGAATGAGTGCTCCAGATGACTTACCAACTAATGATCTTTCCTGGGACATTACTAGAGAATTGACCTATTATAAAACTCAAATGGTGGAGTAATTTTAGGGAAATGGCAAAGGCTTTGGCATTAGTACACTTGGATGCCTGCAATAACTTCATGACTCACGAGCTAAGTAAACTTAGATTGTCTAACCCCTTTGAACTTATGGTACTTTAACTGTATAACGGAGATCACATTACCTATTTTATTGGTTTTCAGAGGACCACACAGCATGAAATAATAGATTGACAGAGAATGGTATATAGTAATACTTGTGCATATTGTTACTGAGAATTAAAGAGAGTCATGGGAGATCATGAAGTCTATGGGTTTAAAGTATGGGCTCCAGGGTCTGACAGACCTGGGTTTGAACCTCAGTTCAGCAACTTCCTGGCTGCATGAACATAGGCAAGTGACTTAGGTAGGTAAGTCTGTTTTTTAATTTTATTTATGAGATGGGAATAATAATACCTTAAAATACGGTTACAATATAAACAAGAGGGTACATAACCCTTGTTCAGTGTAAAGTAAGGGCTGTATAAGTGACAATTAGTGTAATTTTCTCTTCCACCAGTAATAAGGCTGACACAGGATAAACCATCATTAGTAAAAGAAGAATTATTTGAAGGGTATGTTGGCAACTTAAAATTAATTTTGATAAGTCGGAGCACTATCAGTAACTAAAAAGATAAAATTAAATGGAGATGAATGTAAAGTCCTTGATACAAGTTTAAGAAAAAAGGTTAAAAATACTAAATGAGAAGATGAACCTTGCAAACATGATGCTAACTGAAAGCAGCTAGTCAGAAAAGACTACATATTCTGTGACTCTATTTGTATGAATTTTCTGGATTAGGTAAATTAATACGAACAGAAAGGAGTTCAGTGATGGCTTAGGGCTTAGTGGGGATGCAGGTAGAGGAAATAGGATTCACTACTGATGGGAACACAGTTTCTTTCATGGGGTACAGACATGTTACAGAATAATACAGTAGTCATGGTTACACAACCCTGTAACTTTGCTTAAAAAATGAATTGTACACTTGAAGTGCTAACTTTGGTGAATGCATTATATCTCAATAAAATTGTTTTAAAAATAAGATTGAGAGGCTCCTGAATGACTCAGTCAGTTAAGTCCCCAGCTCTGGATTTTGGCTCAGGTCGTGGTTTCACAGTTTGTGGGTGAGCCCTGCATCATGCTGGCAGTGCTGACCTTGCTTGGAATGTCGCTCTCCCTCTTAGCCCCTGCAGGAAATCCGTGTGCACTCTCTCTCTCAAATTAAATAAAATTTGAAAAAATGAGGTTTGGATAAAATGTAGAGAGATTTAACTTTGCACCATGTTCAACAAGAAGCATTGTTCAAAGTTTCTGAAATTTAGAGGTGTTCAAAGATATAATGGATTCCACAGGACCTAATGACTTTGCTGTCGCAGGAAGCATTAGACTATGGCCTGCCTGGCAGGGGAATCAACAGGGATTTGTGACCATTGGGTTTAGATGACCTTTGAGGTTATACTCAAGTCCAAAATTCTGATTCAGCAATTTTGTGATCGGTGTGGCAAGACTGCCAGAAAAGCTGATGGAATCCAGATTGAATCAGTACAAGTCCCATTGCGGTATTTCTGTTCAGACTTCTGAGAGTAGAGTGGATCCAGGTTCTGTAGAGAATAAAACTTAGACAATTTTGAGCCTTTTAAAAATTACAGATTAAAAATTCAAGCTAAATATAAAAACGAGAAATCCCAAATGGTAAGCTGACAAATGCCACAAATTTAACAAAACTTAAAAATAAAATTTCAAGGGCACCTGGGTGGCTCAACCAGTTGAGCATCTGACGTTAGATTTCAGTTCAGGTCATGATCTCAGAGTCGTGATACTGAATCCCACATTGAGCTCTGTGCTGAGTGTGGAGCTTGGTTAAGATTCATTCTCTCCTTCTCTCTCCTTCTCTCCCTCTCCCTCCCCTCCCTCCCTATATCTCTCTCTTGCCCCCCTCCTTCTACCCTGCTCACATGCTGTCTCTCTCTAAAGTAAGTTTAAAAAATAAAATTGCATTAACTACCTGACACATTTCTACAAAGTGTTGACCATACAGCCTAGCTCACCTCTCTATATAAAAAGCAGTTTGTAGACGAATTAATTCAGCCTTCTAGCATGGTTTATTGAAATGTTGTTATTGATTACTTAGGAAGTTTTTTTTTTTCTTCTTTGGTTATCAGCTTCACAAGTCACTGGTAATGTGGTCTAAATGTTTAGGATTATTGGCAACTTTAGATAATCTATTCTTAAGTCTTACTCATATATGAGCTGCAAGATTCCAGGTCATTTCAAGTTTTATTAAACACTGACTAATTTTAAATACCCTCTGAACTGATGATATTCATGAACCAGGTTGTCTTCAATTTTCTCAAGTTAGGATGCTAGGAGTTGGCATAGAAAAACACACATGTATATCCCACTAAACCTCTGAAAGATATCTCCAACTAGCAAAATCCAAAAACACCTGTGGCATTTTCCAAAGCCACTGGACATTTTCACCTAAAGTAGGAGAAGTTAGTCTTAACCAACTAGGATTTAAGTATCTTACCTTAGCTAGTTTTAGAAAACATAATCCTATGTAAACATACTGCTCAGTGATCCCCGAAGACTGTGTAAGCAGCCTGTACAGGTGTAGCCTAAAGCCCTTAGCATCGTGGTAAATCCTCCTCTGTCAGAGGATGGTTTTTAGAGGCAAACCAGCTAGGAGAATGCTAAAACTATGTATGCATCATGAGAAATGTTTGATGTAATTGGGGATTTTTAGCCTGGAGCACAAAAGATCTAGGGAGTCATTATTGCTGCCTTTAAATATTTGAAGGACTGTCATATAGACCTGTCTTGACAGTCACTCAGAGTAGCTCTAGAGGACAAAACTAAGAACAATGGGAAGAAGTTGCAAGAAAGGAGATTTCAGCCAACTACAAGAAAGAACTTTGTAAACAATTAAGGTTGCTCAAACATGGAGTGAATTGCCTTAGGTTGTAATGGGTTCTCTGTCACTCAAAATGTTCTATAGAAGCTGAATGATTACCTGTCAACAGGAGTGCATTAGATAAGATTTCTACAATGAATAGATGTTCAGGCTAAAGAACTCCCAAGTTAGAATTCAGCACCTTCTCAATGTTGCCAAGAGGTTAGATTATCAGAAAAAACAATAGCCTTCAATGTATTGTCAAAGTAGCTTATTAAGCAAATTTCAAAATGGAATATTGTAGAATCTTCCATATGTATTGAATCATCTTTCAGAAATTATAAAGTTGTATGCCTTAGAATTATCCAATCACATTTGGGCCTATCCTCCGACATCAACTCTGTACTTGGTAGTAACCTAAACCCTGTTCATAACATTTGCTCATAAATAATTACCGATTGCTTTCTATGTGATAAATACTGATTGGACTTACCATGGTCCAGAAAAGAGAAACAGGTCATAGTCTCTTGCCTCATGTGGTTTACAGTCAAGTTACATTTCTATGTATAAAAAGTTTATATATTGAGAAAAGCCTATGTAGTCTATGTAATTCTATTAAGTAATAATGTCAAAAGCATGAGTTCTCAAGTCAGACAGCCAGAGTTCAAATCCTAACTCACTATATGCATGAACAAGTTAGTTAGCCTCTCTACATTTCTGTTTCTTTGTCTGTGAAATGAAGATATTACCTAGCTTATGGGATTACCATGAACAGAAATGAGGTAATGTGTACAAAAGTGAGAGTATCTGGCACATATAAATTATCTGCAAATATTAACAATCACAAGTATATGGCGTCCAGAGCAGTCTCTTCAGTTCTGTGTGTAGTTAAGAGTCTGTAAAAGTGGTAAGCTGTTAAAACAGAAGGGGCCAAAAGGGAAGCTTCTGTATTTCTAAATCTGGCCTATTCTTCCTTAAAAATATAGTTGACCTCGAATAACACAAGTCTGAACTATGCAGACCCACTTAAGCACAGATTTTTCTCAAATACAGTACTATAAATGTATTTTATTTTCCTTATGATTATCTTAACATCTTTTGTAGCTTTACTGTAAGAATATAGTGTATAATATACAAAATATTAACTATTATCAGTAAGTCTTCCAATTAACAGCAGGCTGTTGGTAGTTGAGTTTTGGGGGAGTCAAATGTTACACACATATTTTTCTTTTTTTCCCTAATTTTTTTAAAGTTTATTTTTGAGGGAAAGCGAGTGGGTGTGCAAGTGGGGGAGGTGCAGAGAGAAGGGTACAGAGCATCTGAGGTGGGCCCTGTGCTGAGAGGAGAGAGACTAACACGGGGCTCAAACTCCCAAACCATGAGATCATGACCTGAGCCAAAGTCAGCCACTTAACTAAGTAAGCCACCCAGGAGTCCCTACACACAGATTTTTCAACTAAGTGTAGGTTCAGTGTCTCTAACCTTAGTGTTTTTTAAGAGTCAGCTGTACAGCGTATCTGGAATCTATCCAAATAAAAATAACAGGGGGCTAAAATATTAACAATAACTACATAAAACCCTTGTCAATCTCTAAGTGGAAAGCACATTTCTCGGAAAAAAAAAAAAAACGCTTGGTAATGACCCTGTGTAACGATGACCTCAGTGATTGCAGAAGGTGGCACTGCTGGGATGTGGTGAAAACAGCCCAGTAAAGATGGTGGATGCTCCTGAAGGACTCGAAATAGCACTTCTTGGTGAGCATCGCTGAAGCCAATAATTCTTCAGAAACTTTTTTATAGACAACTGCAATTTTGAGGACTAAAAAAAAAATGCTTCTGTGATTTCAGCAGTCCTATGGTAACCACCTGACACAGGCTGAATCATGTTTTGATCAAAGAATTGAAAGCCATAGTCTTGTGAATGTGAAGGGTATCCTGATTGTGTGTGATTGGGTTGAATGCAATTGCAGTGTACCAAAAATGTCAGTTATTTTGTATTTAGTGTAAAGGTTCTCACAAGCAAGGGATACACAGAAATGATGTTCCTACCACATAAGGAGTTAGTCATTAAAAAAAAAAAAGAAAAAAAAGAAACCACGTTCTTGATCAGGCCAGGACTCCATTTCTTGGTATAGCATCCCAGGAAAACACAGGCAAACTATATGGGAAGGCACAATAGTTACTGCTTCCTACTTGGAACCATTTAAGCCACGCTGACACACACATGCACCAAATACCTAAATACTTATATATTCAGACTGCAACTGTAGCCCCAAACCCTGCTCTGACCTGGAGCCAGTTTCTGACTCTCCATCTGTTTGGCCTGAACCCTTAGCACATAAAGGCTGTACTGATACACTTCTGTGACTTGTATTTTCTGGGTCAATAATTAATCTGCTTTCTATATTGGCTTCTGTGTGTTAGTCACACTTACTCTAACTGCAAGTAACAGGATCCCAGTTCAAACTTTTTTAATAAAAGGGAATTTATTACCCCCTATTGAGAAGGGTAGACTAACTTAGTCATGAGGCTCAAATGATGTTCCAGGAACTTCTCCATCCCTTGCTTCTGCTTTAAGAGTTGGTCTTCCTTTTCAGCCTCCTTACTGATAGGTGTTGCTGATTGTTGTTTCAATGTTGAGACCTAGAATAAAGCAACTTTGGGGCTGCTGGTTTACCCATACACTCCTGAGGTAAGGAATGAGGTGGGATCCCCACTTTCAGAAGATGTAGACTTAATTTGCAAGAAGGATGGTTTCCTACAAGAAAACTGGGGAGCTTATATTAAAAGAATTCTTATGAAAAGAATAGGGCAATGATTCTCCAACCTGTGTGTATGTCAGGATGAATAGGAAAGCTTGTTAAAACATTGCTGGGCCCCATTGTCATAGTTTCTGATGTGTAATGGGTTTGCAAGAAGTTCCACTAATTTGTATTTTAACAAGTTCTTGAGTGTTTGGCTTGATGTGGTCCATGGACCATAATTGCAGAAGTGCTAGAGTAGGAATAGAGACTAGTTGTATAAAACATCAGCTGTCCACTGTTTGCATTGATGTGTTCCTATGGTTTTGTCTTACTCTGCCACCTCCAGTAAGAGCTTGTGCCTTTGCCCTTAATCTCATAGAACTTTGCTTCACCCCTAAAGACCATTTAGTCGGTACTCTAGCCAAACTCTTGAGATTGTTACTACCTGTGAGATCACTTAACAGAATTTGGCTCTCTCCTTCAATATTCAATTTAATAAATCTATACCGAGCCACTGTGGCTCACAATATTCTTTGCCAAATATTATGCAATATTGCTTTTTAACTTGTTTGTGTTCCAACCTCCTGAGTCAGAACAGGGGTTGTGGTTAAAAATACAGCTTCATTGGTGATAACTGAGAGCTATTTACTAAGAATTTTCGTGGCTTTGCCCTGAATTTTTAGCAAGAAGGCAATTCGATTTTTACCTATTAAAATTTAAAAGCTTAGAATATAATTCCCTCCACCAGGTTTCTAAACAACACTGAGTTTCTCAACCTTGGCTGCAGAATAGATCCTTCCGGGGAACTTGGAAAACAATATCTGTATCTTACCCCAGAATCAATTGATGGTGAATCTCTGGAGATGGAGTATGGAAATGTGTAATAAACTAACTTCTCTGAACTTAGTTCAGAACTTAGAACTTTTCACATGAGAAATGATTGCAGAACTTTATTTTGGGTAGTTAAATGAAAGAGAAGTTTTTAATGTTCTAAGATTATAAAAAAAGCATACATCTGAACTTTGTAGAAATTCTGGAATCTGAGATTGTGAAGTGTTGTGCTGTAAAAAGCAACTACTACTTTAAATAGAAGTATTAAATAATATGACATGTTTCTACAGAAGAATTACAGAAAAAACATTTAAACAAATACATGTGGGAAAGGTTAACTGATTTTTAGGTGATTTTTTTTCCAGCTTAACTGATAGGTCTATAACATTCTTTAAAATGCATCAGTATAGGGCTCACTTTGACAGCATATATACTAAAATGGGAATGATAAAATGTATCCACATATACACTGTGATGTGTGTGATAGTGAAGCTTAAGCTAAGGATGAAATGGTTTGTTGGAATTATAAGTAGGAAGCTTATACTCTAGGGGTACATACTACAAATGCTTTTGTTTTCATAACTTTAATTAATAATCAAGGCTTTGGTAATTAGCATGCTGTTAGATATGGGGTTTGTATTGGAGAACATAGTGCCTTTTAACTAGCATGAAATATTAAAATGTGGGGTTTTTTTTCTTAAAATTAAAAGCATCTGAAGCATATGGCTAAGAATATATTTTTAGACAGCTTCTCCAACCCATGCATGTGTAAGGTATAAGAATCCAGGAAAGTTATACATTTTTTGCTTTAGATTTGAAGGCGTAGGTTAAATCTCTAAATTGCTCTGTGCTACATCAAGAACATTGGAGGACTTTGTTTGCCCGAGGCTGGCTTTAAGGCTGAGAGAATTCTGTATCTAGGGTCTTGCAATTTTTTTCAAGTCACCTTTTTATGCAAGGTGATGATTGAAATACCTAAAAAGCAGGAGCTGGGAGTTCCTAGAGAGCTCAAAAGAGGCTATATTTAAGCTCATTTGCCAATTAAATTTAATGAATACATGGACATATGACAGTTTTTCACTTGAGAGATAGGGAGAATAGTTAATTTTCATACAAACTTCTTCAGGGCAAAGATGCCAAGCTTAAGAACCATTGTGTATGACTAAATCAGTTCAGTTTTCAACCTTACTCTGGGCATTTCCACCTGGCCAGGCCTTCTGTACCCCTTCATAAGTGACATAGGAGATCTAACTGTGAGTAACAGTCTTGGTATTCACTGTAAATCACCTGCCCTCTGACCAGCATCCCTGCTTATCCCTAACCTGATTGTCAGTCTCTGCATTGATCACCCTTCTCTGCTCCTGGCAGAAGACGTTCTCAGGCTTCCCTTTTTGCTAGGTTCCCCAGCAATCCTGACCTGGCCTTGTGTTCCATTCTGTTCTGTATAAATTCTAGCTTACAGAAGCATAGGAACTTTATGTGAGGCACTTGCTTGGAACTGAAAGGGTTACCAGATTGTTTCAACAAATTATTGAATTGGTGTAAAATTTCCAGCATTCTATAGAAAGCATTAATAAACAAAACATGTTTTACTGACTTCCAGGCTTTTATGTATTTCATGTTTTTTTTTAAGTATAGTTAAAAACTTTGCCAAACACAGGTTTTGACCCCGATGCAGCTCGGTTCAATGCCAGGCATTTGGCAAACCTATGGTCTTGAACAAGGCTCTGTAATCCCAACTCTCTCCCTGCCGTCTCTACCTGATCTACAGAAGCAGACAAAATAGCTTACATTGACTTTTTTTTCCTAAATATAATATATATACAAGCATACTTCATTTTATTACACTTTGCAAAATACTGGTTTTGTTTGTTTTTCCACATCGACGGTTTGTGGCGACTCTGCATCAAGCAAGTGTCCTCTGCATCGAGCAAGTTAAACATCGAGCATAGTGTAACGTGTGCTCTTTCCAAAAGTATTTTCTCATCTCTGTCACATTTTGGTAATGTTTATAGTATTTGAAACTTTTTTATTATATTTGTTAAGGTGATGTGTGGTTAGTGATGTTTGTTAATACTTTAATTTCTCTAGGGTGCCATGAGACATGTCTCTATAAGATAATGAACTTAAGGGGTACCTGGGTGGCTCAGTCCGTTAAGTGTCTGACTTTGGCTCAGGTCGGTATCTTGTGGTTTGTGGGTTGGAGCTCCGTGTCGGGCTCTGTGTTGACAGCTCTCAATCTGAAGCCTGCTTTGGATTCTGGGTATCCCTCTCTCTCTGCTCCTCCCATGCTCATGGTCTGTCTCTCTCTGTCTCTCAATAATAAATGAACATTAAAAAAATTAAAAAGATAATGAATTTAATTGTAGTGTATGTTCTGATGGTTCCACTCACTAGCTGTCTTCCCCATCTCTTTCCCTTTCCCTGGGCCTCCCTATTCCCTGAGACAAAATAATATTGTAATTAGGCCAATTAATACCCTAAAATGGCATCTACGGGTGTTCAAGTGAAAGGAAGAGTCCCACATATCTCACTCTAAATCAAAAGCTAGAAGTGATTAAGCTTTGGGAGGAAGGCATGTTGAAAGGCAAGACAGACTGAAAACTAGGCCTCTTGGACCAAATACCCAAGTTGTGAGTGCAAAGAAGTTGTTGAAATAAACTGTTACTCCAGAAAACATGTGAATAAGAAAGCTAAACAATCTTACTTCTTATATGTTGCTATGGTAGTGATTTGGATGGAAGATCAAACCAGACATGACATTCTCTTAAAGGAAAGCAAGGCCCTAACTCCAGAGCAAGGCCCTAACTCCATTCAACTCTATGAATGCTGAGAGAGGTGAGGAAGCTGCAGAAGACAAGTTTGAAGCTACCAGAAGTTGTTCATGACGTTTAAAGAAAGATGTCGTTTCTGTAACAAAGGTAAAATGGGAAATAGAAAGTTATCCCAGATAAATAATGAAGGTGGCTACACCAAGCAATAGGTTTTCAGTGTAAAATGAAACTGCCGTACATTGGAAGAAGATGTCTTCTAGAGCTTTATTAACTAGGCAGAAGTCAATACCTGGTTTCAAAGCTTCAGAGGGTAGGGTGACTGTCTGTTGAGGGGCTAATGTAACTAGTGCTTTAAGTAGAAGCCAGTGTTCACTTAACATCCTGAAAATCCCAGGGCCCCTAAAAATTATGCTACATCTACTCTTCCTGTGCTTACAAACGGAACAGCAAAGCATGAGAATGATAGCACATCTGTTTGCCACAGAGTTCACTGGTTATTTTAAGCCCACTCTTGAGACCTGCTCAGAAAAAGATTCCTTGAAAAAATACTGCTGCTGCTTATTGACAATGCACCTCGTCACCCAAGAGCTCTGACGGAGATGTACAAAGAGATGAATGTTTTCATGCCTGCTAACATAACGGTCATTCTGCAGCCTACGGATCAGGGGGTAATTTCAACTGTGATGTCTTGTTATTTAAGAAATACTTTTCATAAGGACACAGCTGCCGTGGAACATGATCTCTGTGATCCGACCAAAGTAAATCGAAAACATTCTGGTAAGGGTTCACCATTCTAGATGCCATAAGAACATTTATAATTAATTGATTCATGGGAAGAAGTCAAAATATCTGCATGACCAGGAGTTTGGAAGAAGTTGGTTTCAACTGTCACGGGTGACATTGAGGGGTTCCAGACTTGAGTGTAGGAAGTAAATGCAGATGTGGTGGAAATAATTAGAGAACTCGAATAATAAGTAGGTCCTGAAGATGTGATTGAATTGCTGTGATCCCATGATAAAACTTTAATGGATGAGGATTTGCTAGTTGTAGACAAAGAAAGTGATTTCCTGAGATGGAATCTGCTCCTGGTGAACTTAGAGGATAAATCATCAGCAGTGTGGAGACGATGGACTCCAATGTTGAAAGAAATTCTGTGAGTAAAATGCCATCAGCATGACATGCTACAAAGAAATCCTTTGTGAAAGGAAGAGCTAATTGATGCGACAAACCTCATTTTAAGAAATTGCCACTGCCACTCCAGCTGTCAGCAAACACCACCTTGATCGGTCAGCAGCTATCAACATGGAGACAAGACCCTCCACCAACAGCAAGAAGACTATGGCTTGCTGAAAGCGAAGGTGATGAGCACTTTTTAGGCGAAAGTATTTTGTATTGAGATATTTAATTGAAGGATGTACATTTTTTAGATCTAATGTTATTGTGTACTTAATAGACTACAGTATATCATAAGCGTAGCTATTGTACATGCACTGGGAAGCCAAAAAATTCAGTTGACTAAATCTGTTATGGCCTTTACTTCATTGTAGTCTAGAACCAAGCCCACAACATGTCTGAGGTATGTATGGGCATGGAGTATGCAACGGACAGAATTGTACTTTATTTTATATGTAAACACACATCCTTGTCACACCAGAATCGGTCATCATGTTTGATTGAACTAATGTCCAGATCCCTCTCCTTTCCTTCTTGAATTTAGGGAGGTGGAAAGTTAAGAAGAGATGGACGCATGGACGTACAAACACACAGAATCTCATGGTGTTCTATTTTCGGGTGGTTTCAAGTGCGCTCATAACGATCATCAAATGTAAAGACGATGGTGTGTTTTGGAGTCCCATCAGGAGCTGAGGACAAGGTCATTTTTGTAGAGAATGAAGAACAGATTTTAAGAATGGTGTACAAGTAGTCAACAGCAAAATCAGGATAACAACCTGCTGAACACTCCCCTGCACAGAGATGCGGTTCTGCTAGTTTTTCCGATCACATATGGGACATGAACACAAACGGCAAAATCCTCAAGGGCATACAGACACAAAGTTAAAATGATTTCAGTAAGTGCTGGCACCTCTGCAAGCAGTTTATTAGAGCATAAAACCTTCCTGGATCATCAGTGCTACATTATGGACTAAGCCATTGAATGTAAATAAAAACTTAGGGAAGGTCATTATAGATGAAGTGAAATCAGAGGGAAACAATCAAAAAAAAATTTTAAGGAACACCCAAGATTTCCTTACAGGTTTGTATCTTTCTCCACTTGTCCATGTTCCTCAGTTTTAACCAGTTGAGTGTAAAATTTTAAAAGCTTTGGCTGGGGGAATTAACATGATCAGAAATAAATTGCCTTTAATAAATCCCTAACCCTACAAATTGAACTTGAGACATCTCATTCAGTCACTTTTCAATAGCTTTTTTAAAGAAGGGTTATGCAAGGGTGCCCGGGTGACTCAGTCAGTTAAGCATCCGACTTTGGCTCAGGTCATGATCTCACAGTTCGTGGATTTGAGTCCTGCGTTGGGCCCTGTGCTGACAGCTTGGAGCCTGGAGCCTGCTTTGGATTCTGTGTCTCCCTCCCTCCCTGTCCCTCTCTTGCTTGCACATGCTCGCTCTCTCTCTCAAAAATAAACATTAAAAAATGTTTTAAAGAAGGGTTATGAAAGTGCTGTAGACTTTAACAGTCTTGTGCCCATATAGATGAGACCCCAGACATAATCATGATGTTTTCAAACCCTGTTGGCATTAAAAGTCTTGCTTAATTGCATTAAATGCTCTGAATTATTTATTATTTTCTCAGTTTTTTCAAGGAGCTTCCTGACCCTATTCTAACTCTTTTCTGCTCCCAAACTCGGTGTAACCATTCACAGCTTACAAGAGTAGACAAGCATGAAATTAATGCTGTGTAGTAGTAATTCACTAATGCCAAGGAAGTTTGTTCCTTGATTACTAAGTAATAGGGATAGTACGTTAGGTTTTAATTTTCTTTCATTGGAATGATAGCTGAATGTAGTTGGGAGTTTTTATTCTTTGAACCAAGTAATTTCCATTTTGTGAACAAATGAATGGACTTGTTTATCTTTTTTTTTTTTTTCCTGGTGGGGAAAGGATTATATGGTCATTGTTTAAGCAAAAACTCACTTATTTTTAGTTTCATTTAAATCTTTTGGGACACATGGTTTTGAATTTTTTAAATTAAGTCTCTCAATTGATTTGAGCCTAAGGTTCACATGGCTTAGGTATGTGTATGTATCACCAGTGAGATGATCATTTGGGACATTTAGCCATAGCTGCTCTTTTTCTTTTCTTTTTTTCCTTTTTGGCAATCTTTTCAAACTGTTCCTAACAGTGATTCCAGTTATGCAAGTGACTCAAATGACTTGATAAATTTGAAATTAGGAGGGCAAATGTTTCTGAATCTAAAATGAAAAAAATTTGGTAAGAGCTTCTAATAATATCCTTAATGGTGTCAGAAACTTGTTAAGTAAATGTACCTTTATAATTAGACTTTATTTGGTCTCTAGACTTAACTTGAATTGGTAGTCTGTAGTCACTAGATACAAAGCTTACTGATGGAGCTTGATTATAATACAGCAATTTAAATTTTGGTAGACTAATATACAAGTGATGACTGTAGCTGAAAACTCTTATTCTGTTCTTGAAAGTTGAAAAAAATAAAAATTTTGTTGGAAATGCTACATTTGAAATAGAAGTGTCTAACAGGTTTTCATGGTATCTGTTACAAGGATTGAGTTACATGTATATCTCAGTTGCCAGGTGGCTGAATACATGCCACCCACAACAAGAATTAAGATTTTACCTGGCGGGACCCCATAAACATGCAGGCTGTTCAAATACCACAAGGTATTAGAAATATTTCATCCCCCTCGTACTATCAAACTCTATTTGGAGTCATAACCTATATAACTTCTAGTTAGATTCATAACACAGTAGATTCAGAAAACTAGTTTTCTTGATAAGGGAGCCTCTCTTTTCTTGACATTGGGCTTCAGGAGGACCTACATCAGTATTTGATTTTTTTTTGTTTTGTTTTTTCTTTCTCTGTTGTTACTGTATAAAGGTCTGTGAATTTACAGGGGAAAAAAATCCCCATCTGTTTCTGTCTTTAAATCTTAAAAATTAATCTTCAGCTATACTACTACATAGACATACAGCATATTTATCCCAATACAGTTCTGCTCACTTTTGATCTTTTTGTTAAATTCACATTCCTGGAAAACTGGATTTCCTAGTACATCATGGTGTCATGGATTTGGGTTCAGTTGTGTGTTAATTTTTTTTTACCAAATGCCCCAGGTAGGCTGTAAAACTAGAAATGGGGTTACATACTGTGAGGTAAAATCAACACATGTGAACAGAGAAATAGTAAACCTTATGATTCTGTATAGGAATTACAGGATAAGGGAATGGATCCAGGTCCAAGATGATGCTAGAGAAGTGAATGGAATCGTCATAGGAGAAAGGGAATATTTGGAAAATCAAGTACATTTTAGAAGAAAGATGTTAAATTTGATGCAGAAAAATGTGAAGTTCTAAAATTAGAAATACCTTAAGTTGTCAAGTTAAATAATACCCCTTATAAAGAAAGAAATCTAGAAACTTGAAGTTAAATTTTTACGTGCAGATACTTGGTAATGAATACAGAATCAGGATCTACAATCCCTGACTCTGGATCTAGCTTGGTTTAGTGTGGTCTATATATTCCCATTGTGTTTCATATGACAAAGCTGCCATTAGAGATACTGCGGAGTCAACTGGAAATACAGACCTGGCATGACGGGCTACCTAAGACACAAGGTATATAAAGTAAAGCAAATTAATGAATCATAGGAGCCCTAAGAAAGTGGTGAAAAAATCTTAAGCTGAAATAGCAGTCATCGAGAAGAGTGAAAAATCTAAAACAGCAGTGCTACTAAAAGAAAAAATAGAGGGGGGCTTGAGTTTCACCATTTCACCAACAATTGTTCCTCTCAAATACATTGTATATAGTTAGCATTTGGGGGCCACTGTTTGATCGATGTTTCAGAGGCAGTTAGGAATTCATGGAGGCAGAAAGCTAGTAACACTGTTCCCTGAATAGAGCAGAGTGACCTAATGTTATCTTCTATTGTTACTTACTTAGAATAATGTGAGTCATTCAGGTCTTCTCTAACAAGATTTTAAAATCCTCAAGATCAGAGGGCAGAACAGAAAGCATCCTTTTGTTTCTGTGTCCTCAATGGTACCTAACTTGAAGAGTTCTTCAAACGTATTTACTAATTCAAGACACTCCTTACTCCTTATGTGCACCTTAGAACATAGTGGTATGCCAGTTCCTGAAAGGCAAAAGGCAGGGAGTATAGCTTTTATTAATATGTTGTGCCTAAAAATATTTGTGCCACGTAAATGTTCACTGTCCTTCTTCCGTGGCTCCTGCCTCCTATTTACAGGATCACAGCTTCACTTTAAGCATACACTACCCTCAAACTCTGTCCATTGCAAAACCTACCTTCTAGAAGGAATGTGCTTTCAGCCATTTTCACTTTAGTATGGCTATAGATCAATGTATTTGCTTTTTCAGAGGTATCTGCTTTACATAGCTTTATTGACAAAATTAAAGAATTATGTATTTAGTCAAAAATCCATCTTAATGCTGACAGAGCAAGAAAAAATGGATTAGGTAAAGGATAAATTCCTGAGTTTTAAAGTTAGACCATGTTCTAGACTGAATGTTTTTGCACTCTCTCCATTCACATTAAATTTTAACTCCCAAGGGTGATGGTATAAATAGGTGGGGTCTCTGGAAGGTGTTTGGGTCATAAGGGCAAAAGCCTCATTAATGTGGTAAGTGTCCTTAAAAAACAGACCCTAGAGAGTCGATTTGCCCCTTCTGGCATGTGAGGACACAGTCCTCTAAGAACCCAGATGTTCATCCCTACCAGAGGCCAAGTCTGCTAGTGCCTTGATCTTGGATTTCCTAGAATCATGAGAAATGTTAGTTACTAATAAGCTACCTGGTCTATGGTAACTTTGTTAGAGCAGTTCAAATGGGCAAAGACATGCCATGAATAGATGTGGGGATATCAACAGTTGAAGTCAATCCTGATGTTATGCATTTGGTTCTTCTACCTATAATGTGCAGGTGACATGTGGTCATGAACTTGGAGAAGAGACTTTGGAAGACTTTTCTCTTCTAGCTTTATAATAAAACATTTTAATAGCAATAAAAGGTCACACCAATTTAGACATGAGTGGTAAAATACACTTTCAGTTACTGAAAAGTAACCCTGGGGGAAATTAGCACTTATTAGCTCTGTCTTTAGAAAGTCAATACATATATAAAAGGATTTCAATAGTTCATGAAAATACAACTTTAGTCATTTTATTAGAGGTTACCAGCCCATATCATCCTTATACCTGAACTTCATCAAAGTATCTTCTGAGGCTTCCTTTGCCCCACAGAAGCATGCTGAGCATTCTGATGTTTATCCATACTAGATGGTTTTCTCATCTCTCACTGTTGACTCTTTATTCAGTTTTTAAGTATTAAATCTGATAATCTTGGTCATTAGGCTCTGGAAGACATTGTATAAAAAAGAGGATCTTGCTATGTAGCCGTGTTACCAAAGATAGGTGACAGAGGATTGCTTTCAAGGGAAATAAGCTTATAATGAGGTCTTCAATGTATTTTAGTAACTGAGCAACCTTTTATGTGTGATCCAATTTAACACCGGTTTCTAGCCAGTGTCATATATTATCAAGAAGTTACATAGTGAGACTCCAGTGATAGGAATGTGATCTAATTTTAATATGAACCTCTAATAATAAGCAATTATTTAGACGTTATATTTAGACTACTACAGAAAAAAAGACGAAATCAAAAGGCCTAAGTGGAAAAATCTAAAAAATAAACAAGACTATAAGTAGCATTTTGCATGAACTACAACAGATTATATAATATTTAACTAAATCTTGGGTACTTCTCCCAAATACTTTCACTGGACACTTTCACACATTTATATTAATTTGGAATAAATTGGATCAAATGAACCCTTTTTCTAGGATACAGAAAATTCTGTTATATTAATAAATTTTTGATTTAATAGTCTTTTCTAGTGTTATAACATTTGGGAATTCAATAAAAATGTTCTCAGGAAGGATTTTATGAAGACTGTATACGGACTTATCTATCAATCGCCTCATATGGACATATAAGTAATAAAGGTATAAGGATTAGAATCTGTTTTTAATAACAGTCATATATTTAGCTAAAGGGAAGATCCAAAGAGTGGACATGTTCATTTAGTGCTTTGGAAAAGTACTATAAAAAACGATTCCCGTACTTTAATTATGCCAAGGAAGAGAGAAAATTTACTCCTTCTTCATAAATGCCACTTAGAATTTAATTTTAGATGTTCTGCTTGGTGGGTATTTGAAAATAAAGTTTGACAAAACTTACAGCTTTAAATTTAATCTAATCCTCCTGTGACCTGTGTCTTGAAGATAAGAGTGAAAGATATGTTACTCTCCTCTTCAAACTGAGGGAATAAGAAGCACATTTCCTAGCAATAGGAAATAGGAAAATTTGAATCCATTCAGTGATATCTCCTATGTTATCAATGACTTCAGACTGATAAAAGTGATACGTATCTTTGCAAACTAGAACTAAATGCCTGACTTTCCTTTTTTTTAAATGTTCATTTATTTTGAGAGAGAGAGAGAGAGAGAGAGAGAGAGAGAGAGAGAGAATGCGAATGGGGAAGGGGCAGAGAGAATCCCAAGCAGGCTCCATGCTGCAAGTGCAGAGTCCAACAGGGGGCTCTATCTCAGGAACCTTGAGATCGCCTGAATATTGAGATCGTGACCAGAGCTGAAACCAAGAGTCTGAAGCTTAACCGATTGAGCCACCCAGACGTCTCCTGATTTTGATTTTAAAATAGTCTGAGAAAAATCTTTGAAAATAATTTGATGTCTTGATGTAAATAAGCAACTTTTTTCTTCAGAACACTAAAAGAAAAATCCTGTGTTTATAATATACTCCAGTTTTAAACTACCCAATATTTTCTTGCAGCATGAAGCAGTATCTTTAATGTTTAGAACACAAATAAATGTTGTCTCAAGATCACATGGTGATTCATACCCAATTTGAAGGTGGCTGTTAGGAATTCACTAGGTAAATGCTGGAAGAGCAAGCTGGCTTTTGATTCTCTTTCTGAAAGAGGTACTTAGGGTTATGGAGAGAATTATACAAGAATTTTTAAATAAAACTTGTACATTTGAAAGCTGATTTATGGATCAGCTTTTCATAGTTTAAGACTCAAGTCAAAAATTTAATTCTCTTCTTCCCACCCCAGTAGCCTCACTGTGATGTTCAATTCAAGTTTGAAAGCATGTCTCAGCTTGGGGTTGAGGTAATGTTGTGTCATTGTTATGGGTACAAACAGAAAGACCTAAAGGCGTTTGAGAGAGTAACAACTTTTTAAGTGACTTGTGGCAGTTTTCTTTTTGTGGAACAGGGCAGGAGGTGAAACACCTTTGATACGAAGAGAAAATGAAAAAGACAGAGCTGTTGGGAGAGTGCCAGCAGGCTCTGATGGCCCTCAATTTTCATACCCGCCAGGTCTCACCTGGTTATAACTTACTGCAGGACACTGGAGCCTGTGTGTGTGAACACATCATCCTAACAAACTGTTCTATATCAGAACTGCTTCAATATTGCTGTATTTTAGGAGGTAGAATGGAAAAGCCAGCTCTAAGAAGACTGGTATCCATATTTACTTAAACATTGTCATTTAATCTAGTATCTCATTAATACTGAGCAGCCATATTGCATTCTTTTCTTTTGATAACAAATACTAGATTTTTATGGGGAAAAAACAATCTTGGTTAACAAAATATAGGCTGGGAGAAGTAGCACAGGATTCCAAGTTTGATCTTAATGTTCTAGCTCAACGATTCCTGGCATTTGGATAACTTACTGCCAAAGACCTCTCCACTGAACTCCTGTGGCATGAATTAAATGACTATAAGAATGTTAACCAGATCCCTGAGAGTATATTGCTGCTCTAATATATTTTAGACACATTGATTAAATCATCGCCACCATTTAAGTATGAACAAGTATTGCAGCCCAAAGAAACTCAAGTTTATAGACCTATGACATCGTTTTAGCAGCCGTTTCAGAGTTGTATCAAAAGTTACGTAAAAACTTTTGTTTTCTTTAAAAAAATTTTTTTAACGTTTATTTTTGAGAGAGATAGAGAGAGACAGAGCATAAGCAGGGGAGAGGCAGAGAGAGAGGGAGACCCAGAATCTGAAGCAGGTTCCAGGCTCTGAGCTGTCAGTACAAAGACCTACATAGGTCTCGAACCCAGGAACCATCAGATTGTGACCTGAGCCGAAGTCAGGTGATTAGCCTACTGAACAACACAGGTGCCCCACAAGATGTTTCATCTTAAGTGACACCTTGAAGAGAAATTTTCTTCCAGAATACTAGTCATAATGTCAATTTAACCAGCCTGGGCCAAGTGTCTATTATGTAACAGGCTTTGTTATTATCACTGAAGCAGATCCAAAATAATTGAAAATGAGTGTAACTGCTCCCTGTTAAAGCACCTACATGCTCTTCTGGGGCCAGGCATTTTGCAAGATGCTTCATGCACAGTGGCATCTTTGTTGGGATGGTTAAGAGGTTGGCCAATGGGAACTAGAGCTTCTGTCGGTAAAGGGTTAAGAGAACTCTGGTTGTAAAACCCAAGTTGATTTATGCTTTTCTATTGTGTCTTTGTGGCAAAGTGGAAAAGGTTAGAAGTGAAAGAGGAGATAACATTTGAGCCAGCCCAAAGTGCTCACGTAGTGCATTGGAGAGCAGGCCTAAGATCTACTGGCTGGGTGGAAAGAAAAAGAAGGGGAAGAGAAGTACTGGTCTTGAAGCTTTTGTTAGTTAACTGAAGTGAAATTAAAATGTAAAGAGAGTCTTGCCAACAGGTTAGAAGGATCTTTGTCTATGAGTTTGTACTCATTATATGAATCTAGGCTAGATCTGACATAATGACTCACTGTGGCTCTTCAATTAGGCTCTCTTCTAAAGAAGGTTAGTTGGCTCTAGACTCTCTGCTTGTATCTGTAGAAGGTCTAGGCTGATAGTCATGAGGTTGCTCTTTGGAGTATCTTCTGAAGTGGTGTATTCATCAAGTACATAGAGGAGCACAATAAAAAGATCAAGATTTCTCTCCATTTATACGTTACATTAAAAAAAAGTTTCTTCTTTCTCAAGTTGAGGTTTCTAAAGGTAAGAAGTGTAAATGCAGGTTTTATGTATAATCAAGAAGTTTGTAGTAACTTCTAATAGTAGCTGGGGGTAATACTGTGAAAATACAGAAGGTTGGTCTCTTTTTGAAAATAAATCCCAGAATTTTGTATGGAACTCACCCCATGCAAACATGAGGTTCTATAATGTGGCCAGGAAAGGCTTTTACTGAAAAATACCCCTGGTCCTGACACCTAGTATAAGACTGTTGGCTGGAGAGTGATTTTTTTTTTAAGCATGATGTTTCAGATATATCTAACTTTTAAATAATGCAACCATTTACATTAAACCATTGAAATAGCATTCATTGAGAACAATTAGTCTACCATTTTATTCACTTCTTGTTATTTCATTGGGAAGATAAAATACACAAAGCAATTTAGAGAATGATGAAAAATATCATAGTTTCCAAGGCCTTTTTCAGAGGGACAAGGAAAAAGCAGGTCAGGGTAATCTAGAAGAATGGACAATGATTTAAGAAAGATTAAAGCTGGAGTTGGCCCTAAAGGTAAAGTAGAATCTGAATCAATGGAAAAGTGGGAACAGAGGAAACAGAATTTTAAAGAGAGAAATAAGAGTTTTGAGTACAATTAAACATGACACAAGAGTTTTGAGGAGCTTGAAGAAACTGGAGAGTCCCCAGGTAGATTGGATGAATGAAGTGGAGGAAGGTGGGAAGTCTTGAGGCTTGGAATAATTCCAGAATTTAGAGTTGGCTCTGTAAGTGGTAGAGATTATTGGAGATCCTTGAGCTATATAGAATAACACCCTCTACTTGTTTCCTTGGGCTTTTATCCTCTCTCCTAACTCCAAATAGTAATGGAAGGAGCAGACAATCAGTCTTGTGTTAAAGATAGTTAGCTTTAGGGGCGCCTGGGTGGCTCAGTCGGTTGGGCATCCGACTTCGGCTCAGGTCATGATCTCACGGTCCGTGAGTTCGAGCCCCGCATCGGGCTCTGTGCTGACAGCTCAGAGCCTGGAGCCTGTTAACAGATTCTGTGTCTCCCTCTCTCTCTGACCTTCCCCCATTCATGCTCTGTCTCTGTCTCAAAAATGAATAAACATTAAAAAAAAAAAAAGATAGTTAGCTTTAACCTAGTAAGCAGAGGAGGTAGCATGTTCTGATGTAGAGCACAAGAAGGGGAGGAAGTGCAGTATAAGAGATAGGGTTGAAGACAGAAATTGGTTACTATTCTGATTTTAACATTTTCTACTTGTGTACTGGGGAAAGGGAGACTAAATTTTCTTATCTCAGTTCTCTTTAAATTGGAAATAACTCAGACTATAATGGGTGTCTTGCATAATTTTTAATACTCTTAAAAATTTTTAATGTTTATTTTTGAGAGAGCACGTGCAGGGGAGGGGCAGAAAGAGAGAGACACACAGAATCTGAAGCAGGCTCTAGGCTCTGAGCTGTCAGCACAGAGCCTGATGCAAGGCTTGAACCCATGAACTATGAGATCATGACCTGAGCAAAGCCGGCTGCTGGTGCCTGGAATCGAGCATACGTGAACCCTGACTGTAATAACAGTTGGCCTCCTTTCCGTGCATCTCTTTCTCAGACTTGCTGGAAGTCTTAGCTATTAGAATGGGTATATTTTTGGATAGGCTAAGACTGCAGTAGTATTTAGAGTAACACATCGCAAAGAACAAGGCTATGCAAGATAAATAATCACATAAAAATCATGGAAGGGAACAGTTGAAGAAGGTCAGAGGAGATTGATTGCTAAGTTGGCCTTGGAGGAACCTTGGAAAAAGTTAGGACTGGGAAATGAGGTATTACCAATTTTTTCTCCTTACCTAAAGTTTTAGTTCATTCAAGTCAAAAATCCATCTTTGCAATTGAACTCTCTGCTAGAAGTTGTCATATTGATGATCCTGAAAACTTAATTTTCTCATTAGTTTGAGTACAGTCTCACTGCATTGTCCCTTTGGACTAAAGAGGATTAGAACTTGTTCCTCACCCTCCTATAGAAGATTTTGTCATCAAAATTTTCTCTGGTCTGGAAAGACTCTGAAGGTAGTAAATAAATAATCACTTATTCATCGTATTTTCCCCTTTATGTCTTTTCCATAGCAATAGATTAAAATCTCTCTCTCTATTTTTTCTTTTTTTGCCATGTGGTATCTGGACCAAGTTATTTCTTATCTAAAGTCTTACTTTTGAAATGAAAAATGAAAAATTTTGCTTAGATTACAGCACATCTTTTATTTATTTTTATTATCTTAAAGGTTGGGAGACTGTGATGAATGGCAGAAGGATGCTTTGTATGCTCACAGTGACTTTATCTTGATGAACTTGAATTCTCATTAAATGTTCATTTAATCATTCCCTTGCTTCAAAATTTTGACTGAGGACACAGCATAGGAATGCTGACAAATTGTTGTAAAGCATTATATCTGTGGTCTACATGTAAACATAACTAAGTGTCCTTAAATAAGACACTTATTTTTGTGAGCTGCAGAGCTGTTGGCCTTTGAAGATTAATTGGCAGTTTTTTAAGGCCCATCCATTTAGAAAATGGATTCACTTGTGGGCAATATCAACTTAGACTGAGAAACAGTAAAGATTGAATTACTCTGAACTTGATTCTTAAAGCTTCTATTAATGGCTATTAATTCTATTAATTTATTAATGGCTTCTTCTAGCTTGTTTTCTTGAGAACTCATTTGACAAATAATAAACATACGCATTTGAAATTTACAGATACTGTGAAAGTACAGAGATTTTGATTTGTCTTCCATTTGTAAAAGTAGCTGTGTTCTCCATTCTCTTACTGAAATTGCTCCCCTCCAATATGCATTTTTTCCTCCATTCCCTGGTTTCACATTACAAATACTGGATGAACTCCATTCTAAGAACATAACATTATAGAATCCTATTTAATGCCAACCAACTCCATTTCCTCATGAGTTTAATTTGACATTTCTACTATATCACTTAGTGGCAACACTGAGTTTGGATCCCAATCCTTTGAATGCCCTAGGTCCAGTGGATTTTTCCATCTCACTGTATTATCTTCCTTAGGCCAGGCAACCAAAAATAAATAAATAAATAAAAATAAAGTGCCAGTCCATAAAAGGGATTATTTTAACATGTGTCCTTGGAAGATATTCTAGGATATGAGGATCCCTTGTCTCCCAAATACCTGCTGTATAATGTATCCTTTTGCCTGAGATTCTATAAGTGAAGATGCACTCCTTAAAACATAATATAGCTATACAAAAGCTGCTTTTAAAATGCCAATATTCCTTTTAAAGTAACTCATCAGTACATAAGAATTATTTCATTTAATTGGGTTGCTGACCTAAGAAAGGCTGTAAGGAAGTGAAATGTCATTGTGGAGATGTGTGAGACATCATTTCAGAGCAAAGGGGCCTATCTCCAATAGGAAGTTATGGTGTGGGTGTTTGTGTATACCTGTATGTGTGTGACTGTGGTAACAGTAATGGTCATTATGGTGAATGTTGGGGAGAGGATTGGGGCATGGAGAAAAACAGAGTGGAGGGCTATGGGTCTCCTAAAGGCAGTGTATTTGCCAGACACCTAGGTACTTTGAGAGTGTAGGGAGAAGAGTATGAAAGGATCTCCATAATTGTTAGCATGATAGTTGGGGGGTGGGGAGCAGAGAAGGTAGGAACACAGATATACAGCAATTATAGATTCATATAGTCTACCTGTTGCCATGTGAAATACTCTGAATTCTACAATTTTTCCCAGTTCGAAAATGTCCTTAATTCTATGCCTATACATATAGAATCCGTAATTCTATGCCTATAAATCAGCCTTAATTCTATGACCTATATAAAAACACACAAATGCAAACATGAGCATGGACATAATAGAGGGCAAAGCACTTCTGGTAACACCCCTAAATCAATGCCAGTGACGGTATCTCCGATTACATAACATAGGTCAGGCACCAGAAGTCAAAAGGTGACTTAACAGAATAAGGACCTAAAGGAAAAAAAAAAAAAAAAAAAACAGTTATTCAAGAACTTTGCAGAATTCTACGTGCCAATGACGCCCTGGAGGTGGCAGTGGATGGCACTTTCTTCAAGCGCAGTGTCACTAACCCACAGTTGCTGTGTGAGACTCAGGTGTCACACTGTGGAGGGCTACTATTCTCCCCCCTGAGGTGAGACATTTGTGTTCGAGTCACTTGAATGATTCTGACCTGATATCAGAAAGAACCTCTCGGCATAGTAGAGATAAAAGAGAGTAAAGCAACCTAAATATATCTGGGAAGGGAAGGAACATCATGAGAGAGTGTATTTATGAAGACATGGAAAGAAAATGCAAGATGTGAGTCTATTAAAATGTAAGAGAGCAGGGTTCCTGGGTGGCTCAGTTGGTTAAGTATCAGACATCCGCTCAGGTCATCATCTTGTGGCTGGTGAGTTTAAGCCCCTCATCCGGCTCTGTGCTGACAGCTCAAAGCCTGAAACCTACTTTGGATTCTCCCTCTCTCTGCCCCTCCCCTGCTCATAATCTCTCTCTCTCAATAATAAATGTTAATTTTATTTTATTTTATTTTACTTTATTTTATTTTATTTTATTTTATTTTTATTTTCTTTCTTTCTTTCTTTCTTTCTTTCTTTCTTTCTTTCTTTCTTAGTGTAGGGGAGCATTTGTGGAGAGGTCAGGTTTTAGGACATTTCTTTAGACAACATTAATGGACAATGAGGCAATATAGTGAATATTTGCTGCAGCTAATCTAGTTTTTAATACTTTCTTCAGGCCTCCACCTCACTTATCCATACACAGAAAGTTTTCTATCAATGAACAATTGACTTAATATTTTCCATGAAGGTATAAGATGATTTAGCAAGAACAAAAGCATTTTAAGGTAGTACATTCCTAAAGTTGAATAAACTTCGATTATCTCATCCCACTCACCTTTGTTGCAAGGCTGACATTTAAAAGTCCCATCCTCATGCACCATTAATTTCAAATTTATCTTTTTAGATATTTCAAGTTCTTAAATATTTGGAACAATAGACAATACCTTTAATAAGTTCTATCTTATTTACCACATTTATTTTGTATGAGTAAGTTGGAATTTGCCTCAGAGACCTCAATCTCAGAGAGAAAACAGTATTTTATTACTTGCAGGTACATAAACCCTTTCTTAATGATTCAACTATTGTTAGCCCCTATTGGGCCAGAGTAATTGAAATTCTCTGCACCTAGTGATTTAGCATTTGCAAGTAACTTTATCAGCATACATATTTCGCTGCCTACTCATCCTAAATAAAGGCTTTGCTTTGGATAAAGTTATTCCTAGATTTTGAATAGTGACTCAAACTTTAGCTGGTCAGTGCAACTTTATTTTTTAGGTGTTATAGTTTCAAAAACAACTGGATTCCTGCATTCTAATGAGCTGTATATATAACATGACAAAGTGTGTATGCACTGCCTGCCTTCCTGATGTAGCTCCCAGGCAAAGGCACTTCTACAAGCCTCATATTCTGCAGAAATCATTGGAAAAGGTGTGGTGTTCAGTGGCTTTCAGTTTGGGCCCTTCTGTATCTGAGTGGCCTTGGGTAAGAGGCTTGAATGTTCATGCCCAAATTATTTGACCAGTAAACAGGTTTAACAATAGTTAATTCATAGTGGCGATATGATGTAGAATGTAAAGCTTGGGAACAATGCATGGCACATCGTTCAAATCCAATAGAGGTACAGCAATTGCTATTTTAAGATCATTAAGTTACAGCTCTGGGCCTCAAGTAGAAATACTTTGGAATGACTACTAGAAGTAGCTCCTTCTGTGATGCTAAAACATTAGTAAATGTTTTGGGAAAGAGTATTATATAAGTTTCTTAGATTTGTTCATTTGGAAGAAAATCGTTTTAGAAACATCTAACCCAATGCTTAAGTACAAGTAAATTCAATTTGTTTTTGTTCATTTGTTTCTTTCTTCCTCATTCCTCCCTACACCACTCATTCTGGGCATATAGAGAGCACATTTGTCCAGTATCCCTTATCTAGTGGCTTTGTACCCATTTACATACTGAATTATAGCTTTTTAATCTTTAGTATAAGTGACTCTAATTTTTTTTTTTTTTCAACATTTTTTATTTTATTTTTGGGACAGAGAGCGACAGAGCATGAACGGGGGAGGGGCAGAGAGAGAGGGAGACACAGAATCGGAAACAGGCTCCAGGCTCCGAGCCATCAGCCCAGAGCCTGACGCGGGGCTCGAACTCACGGACCGCGAGATCGTGACCTGGCTGAAGTCGGACGCTTAACCGACTGCGCCACCCAGGCGCCCCATAAGTGACTCTAATTTGATAATACTTCCTCTTATATCTAATTTTTAAACTTAATTTTTCTGCTATCCTGTCCCCAATCTACATTCTCCTTAGTTAAAAAAATAAATAAATAAAACCTGGACATAGTCTTAAGATAAGGGTCTAACCAATGCTAACTATAATAGGTGACTTCTTTCTGGTGTCTCTGTGTTAAGTCTTATCCAAATACTGGTTTTCAATATCGCATGTACAATGAATAAAGTGATCTTAGGCTGAATGTACACAATCCCTAATTAGCATTCATGATGGGCATTTTTCCTAAGTATGCAAATGGTCTTAGCTCATGTCTATAAAATATAATAATGCAGCAAACTACTCATCATAACTGTGTGGTCCCCTAAGGAAGTTGTCAGTAAATTACCTGAAGTCTTGTACCATGTACCCCTCTGCCCTGTAGGAATCCATAGCAGGCCTGTCATGAGGAATACACATGGATAGCTTGACCGTGTTATAATTCCTTGGACTAATCAAGTGACAGCCTGCTTAGTGTATACCAAGGTAGGTTTGGGAAGAACTAGAATACATACTTGATAAATGTTAGCCCAATAAGTGATTAAATGAACAAATGAATGCTTCAAATAAAGTATCCCTTGTCTTTTTATTATAAATCAGTAAGTGAAGACGATACAGGTCTCAGAGAAATACCATGCAGTATCTATTCACATACCACTGTTTGAGTTTGCGTGTGTGTGTGTCCCAAGAGGCTCTTCTTCTCTTCTGCTGTCACTGTAACCTATTCATTACATGTGGATCAGAGGTTCATAAAATAGTGAAGCCTGTAGCAGAACTAGAACATCACCCAGATCATTAAAATTCTTACTCCTCTTGCTATGCCCTAATCTCAACATCATTTTAATGCAGATCTGTAAGTGTTAATGGTTCATTAAAGGAGAGTTGTGACCCCTGCAACATCTTCTACAGAGCTATTAAGTTTCACCATCTACATGTGTTTGTAGATTTACCTTATGTGTCAAAAGTAACTTTGTGACTCTTTGGCTTGCATATTCCTTGTCAGAGTTCAAACTCATTATAAGCACTGTGTTTCCCTATAAACTAGGTCACAGACTTCTAGTGGTATCCACCTGATGCCAATATAGGTGACTTTATATATATATATTTTTTCTTGGTTTATTCCCCTCATAGCATGAATTAACAGGTTTTTTTTTATAATTGTGGTTATGTATTTTCTCTTTTAATTTTTCCGTTTAATTTTTTTAATGTTTATTTTTGAGAGAGAGAGAGAAGTGTGTGTGTGTGAGCAAGGAAGGGCAGAAAGAAAGGAGCAAAGGAGGGGCAGAAAGAGAGAGAGACAGAGTGCAGAGCCCGATGTGGGGCTGGAACTCACAGACGATGAGATCATGACCTGAGCCGAAGTTGGACGCTTAATCTACTGAGCCACCCAGGCACTTCTATTTTCTCTTTATGCCTCACTAGGAAACAAGTTACGTAAGAGCAGGTGCTCTCATTCTCTACTGGGTCAAGCATTCACAAAGTAATCAGCAAATAGATGAAGCGTAATAACTGTTGAATGGATGGATCACTGAAGGCCTCCCAGCTAGACACATCATATTCCAAATAATGCACTTTGGTTTGGATTTTTTGCCCTTATTGTAGAAATAATTCTGTTACTGAAGCCTCATTAATTGGCAACTGAGAACAAAGACCTAGACTAGACCTATCTTAAAGGAGTGCCTGATATACTAGAAACTCAATGTGTTATATATAATGTCCAAACACTAGGTTGGAATCGAATGTTTTCTATTTTTCTACTGTATCATACACCAAAGAAGTTTGTTTTAGTACTTGCAGTAGTGGTTGAGGATAACACAGAAAGATGACTGAGTAGTTATTTTAATCTGTTTATTCTTAGTGTAGTCAAATGTCCCATACAGTTTTGTGGACATGTCTGGTTACTGATTACAAAGCTGAGCAAATTAAAAGGAGGCAAGAGATTTTCAGTTTAGTCTTTCTCCACCAGGGAATCTCCTTTTGATCAATAATGGTAAATCAAAATTTTTTCGTGTGATTTTTCTTCCTAATCAGTCAGGAGTATTACCTAGATGCATCCTGAAGAGAGATATATGCACAAATTCACAAATCAATTACCTTCTCACCCGTCCTCTTTTCCGCTTGGTTGCCACCATCTCTTTCTCCAAACTGCAATTTGATAAGTTATATTGCTAATAAACAACACATCAAAATATCCCCATTAGCTATTTGGAAACTGACATGAATAAAGTAATTGGTTGATTTACCCTTTTAAAAATTTTTTGAGCTTTTGACTTGGTTTCTTTGTTTTACTCTCTTGTTTAATAGTTAACATATTCAGCTTAAATGACCAATAGTCACTAGTGATGCCCTAAATGATATTGTTAATTCACCCATATTATGAGGATAGCTATGTTAAAGTGTTGGTTAACCCAAAACTTCAGAATGCCGTTCTTGGCATTCTTTCCTCAGGTCCTTATGGCTCCCAAATCCCAGTTAGATTTTACTTTATTTTATTTTTTATATTTTAAAGTTTATTTGAGGGAGTGTGTGTGTGTGTGTGTGTGTGTGTGTGAGAGAGAGAGAGAGAGAGAGAGAGAGAGAGAGCAGGGGAGTGGGGAAGGGGAGAGAGAAAGGGATAGAGAGACTCCCAAGCAGGCTCTGCTTTGTCAACTCAGAGTCTGATGTGGGGCTGAAACCCATGAACTGCAAGATCATGACCTGAACTGACATCAGGAGTCAGACACTTAACTGACTGAGCCACCCAGGTCCCCGGCCCCTCCCCCACCCCTGCTTTACATTTTAAACCATAGGAGTCTGAATGAGTATTTGGAAGAAAAGTATAAAAAGTGTCATGAGACTTAAACTGATGACCATGTGTAAATTTACTGTTCATTTAACCAAACAAATCGTTGAGTTCATTAGTGAAACAATTAACCTAATTTGACCAGGTCATTTATTCAAACAAAAGTCAGTTTGGTGAAAATACACATCACCTCAAATATTTTCTCTAATACACTTATCACCTTAGGTCAGTTCCAATAACAGGATTTGTAGGAGTCCATGAGTTTATGACTGTGAAATAAGAGTCAATTAAATCAGAATATGATATTCTAACTCCATGCTTTAAATGAACATCAAGAAATTGCTGCCTTATATAGCACTTACAGTCACGGGTCTTGGGAGAGACCTCATAGATAAAAAATGCACTAAAAAAAATCTTCAGATGCTTAAATATATCAGCTGGTTTTAGTGATAAAATATGTTTGGATCAATAGCTCTGGATGTCAGAATATAATAAATGTTAGAGAAATCTCTTGAGCTGGTAAAAAGTACCCACAAATCAAAGTCTTTTTAAGGTAGTTGGGGACAGTGTTTTAAATGTGTGGTAGATGTTGTGTACCTGACGTTGCTGTGGTCTCTCTCTCTCTCTCTCTCTCTATATATATATATATATATATATGTATTGCCTTTCACTATTCACCATCTTTCTTAAACGTGGATGTAAAGTTAATTCCCACAAATCTCCTATGTGAACAATACATATGCTTTCTATAAGGTCTTAATATAATCTATAATGAGTTTCTGTTTTATTTATTGCCCTTCACCTTACTGCCTGAAAATTGACGAATCATATGAAAATTTTAAAAATTAAGACTCATCCCCCAGTTCACACATCTGACTTACTATGACCTATTTCAGGTCAAAGACGGAGTCATAAACAGGTTGATGCAGCCAACCCCTGGGTAGTCAGTGGTGCCTGAGGGATTTATTGTGCAGCAAAAGAAGACACACATACATTTCAACATAATATTTACTCATTCCCTGGAGTATTTTTACCCACAGTTTAAATCATGAAATCAGTTTAATTTTTTTTAAATGAACAATTTCTATCCTTAAGAGCTGAACTAAGTATCCATTAACTTAGATTAAAAGGTAATGGCAAAATTACAGAACACCTAAGTGCATTGTCATCCTATTAATCAAAATTACATCTGTATATATTTAAAGATAAACCAACTTGCTAGATGTATTTACTCAGTGCACAGGCAATGATTGAAATAGTCATGTTGATGAGGAGGGAGTTCTCAAAAGATTAACTTCCATTCAGACCATGGTTATTCATTGATGGACAATGTTTAGATTTTAGCCAACATTAATAAAAGTGTTAGAACCAGCTGCAGGTGGCATCAGTGGGTTTCAGCATGAGGAGTTGGGGAATGGGAAAAGTACTTCACCAAGCACTCTGAGATCATCTCTGCAGTACTCCTATGACTAAACCAAATCAGTTGGGAAGACTGGTGAATGAACTAAGTAAGTCCTACTTATATTTTCATTATGAAAAATGATCTTTTGTGTTTTAAGATCTTGTGTTTTGAATAAAAGAGTGATTTAACATATGAACTTACTGACAGGATATTTTCTCAATTTACAAAGTATGTGAAAATGAGAATTGTGAGGAAATTCAAATAATTTTTCTTTTTTTTTTTAATTTTTTTTTTTAACGTTTATTTACTTTTGAGACAGAGACAGAGACAGAGTATGAATGGGGGAGGGGCAGAGAGAGAGGGAGACACAGAATTGGAAGCAGGCTCCAGGCTCTGGGCCATCAGCCCAGAGCTCGACTGTGGGGCTCGAACTCACAGACCGCGAGATCGTGACCTGAGCTGAAGTCGGACGCTTAACCGACTGAGCCACCCAGGCGCCCCTCAAATAATTTTTCATTGCACAAGGAGGCAGATAGCTTTTAGGGCATGCTGCATGAAGTATAAAGTAGAACCTGATGTATGCACATGAAGTCTGATGCATAGAAGGTAGCCTTGAGATTGCTTGGTTTTGTCTTAACATTTTTTCTTTAGTCCAGTGTCTTATCCGTTGTTTAGCCTAGAAGTAACCATCTTCAGAGAGAAGTTTCAACAGATACATAGGTCTGCAGGTGTTTTGAGGGGAGCTGTTTCCTGGCTTTGTAAACATAAAAAGATTTCCTAAGCTAATTCTTAAGGCTCATATGCTATAAGATTTTTCTTGAGAGGATGTATTTGAACAGTAATATTTGAAAATGCAGAATGCAGTGTTTGATTCAAATCCAATTGATTTTCTGCTGAGTCTGTGGGAGACCACTCAGTCTCGCACCAAAATTCAAACTCCCACAAATCTACATATGTAATTTGACACTTCTGATTCACAGGAGGCCAGGATAATGGTGGAGTAAAGCTAATGGAAGCCAGAGTAATAGTGCCTAGGTGTAGTATTTACATAATGAGTTTGGAACTGACAGTACATTTCCTACCCGTGGTAGGGGTGACAGAGGAACTAAATGAAATGTTGAGGTAACAGCAATAGATCTTACTGCACAATGTGCTGCAAACATTAAGCAATTTGAAAGGTTAATGAACAAAGCAGTGGTTCTCTTATGAGGGCCTCCTGAAAACATTAGCAAACAACAAATGAAACTGCCTAGAGCAAGAGGCAAGATCTATAGAACTGTTCCTTTGTTGCTTTCTCTTCCCAGTGCTCTGTGGATGAAACAATAGTGACTTCAATATGAACTATGTCTTAAGAATTAATAACCAGTTGGATTAATTGCTTTCAGTCTTCTCTCAAACCAGCCATTTCTTTTAACTTGTCGTTAGTCCTCAAGAAATGCCCTGTACTGCCTTTGTTTCTGCCAAAATCATGTCAGTTCAAAGTAACAATATAATAAAATCTTTCTAGGACTTAAAGTTCTTATTATTATTGAACAAATTAAATACAGGACAAAAACCATTTCTAAGAAAAATGTAATTGCAGCTTGGAAACAAAATTCTATCTGTCTCCCCAAAAAGAGGTTAGCAATCTTCTATTTCTCTCCTAAGATATAATTTACTCCCTTGCTATTACATCTTTACAGGAAGTAAAATGTATATCTAATATGCATTTTATATGGACCCTATGCTAGTGCTTCGCAAACTTTAATGAGCATATCAGTCATCCTGGGATCTTGTTAAATGTAGATTCTGATTCAGTAGGTCTGGGGTGTCCAGATATTCTCCATTTCTAATGAGTTCCCAACTGATGTTGGTGCTGCCTAGGGGAACACTTGGGCAGTAGTTACCCAGACCGCTTCCACAGAACCCAGTAGAAATACTTGGGTACTTGGGCTTCAAGAAGGGGCAGGGAAGAGGGGAAAGAAGTTGGTGCTAGGCTTCATTATGCTGAAAAGCTGTGAAGGAAAGGTAACCAGATACCATTTATAATACTCTTATATTGAACTCTTAACCTCAGTTTAATGGGGTGAAAGGAGATGATCCCCCTCACCTGCAGCATTCCAGGCACTATACTACTTTTTGGGGATACGGTGATGAGCTAAAGTTGCCAGCCTAGCTCCACATTTGTAGGGCTTAAAGTTTGTGGACACCCCTTTGTTTTTTTCTCTCAGCAGTTGAGGAAGGAGGAGTATGATAAAGTAGAAATCGTGTTTTTTTATAATTAGAGGGCAGACTCAAGTTTTCTTTCTTTTTACTGCTTTTATGAATTTGGGAAGCTCACTAAGCCTCTCTGGGTCCAATTTTCCCATGAATTTTTAAGTGAGGGGATTATCTTCCTGGTCCCTTCCAGCTTCAAAATTATATGTGTGTAACTAAACCATGTGACTCTAATGTAATAATTTTTTTTTCTAATAAGAATACTGAATTTTCATTAAAAAATAAATACTGCATTTGCAGTTAGTCCTCTTGGAAATCCATTACTCTGAATATTTTTAGCAACTACGCTTATGGATTTTCCTGCAGTGTCAATTTCAGATTCACCTAAAAAAAAATGACATTTCACATTTTACCCCTTAAAATGTTAGAGGAAGATCTAATCAAAGAGCATTGAGAGAATGTAAAATCTCTGAGAGTAAGCTCTATAATATAATTTATCTTTGTATTTTTACACAACGATTTTCCAGATTTCTTTGTTTGTAAGAATCTGCAGTGTGTGCTGAGATTCTGTATTTCAAAGGCACTCTCTAGCCTCACTATAAAAAATATTTCAAGAGAATCCATATTTTTTCCCATAAAGATGATTCTAATAGTTGAAGAAATTGAGGTAAATTACATTTCACACAGTGTTTAGTACACAAGACTTACTGTTGATTGACTAAAAGAAAGAAGAATGATCAAATCTGTCATGTGAGTGGTAAATTGCCATTTGTGCAACTATAAACAGAATGCACTAGTTAACCTCAAAATCTAAGACTTCTATTGTCTGTGCCACCATCTAAAGTCTTATTTTATCCAGGTTAAAATTCATAAGTAAATCCTTAGTTTTCACGAGGGCCAAGATCATGTCTAATACACTAATCTATCCCTAGGATGCAGAACAGCAAGTGATACCTAGTAGGTGCACATAAATATTTGTTGCTTTGAACTCCATCCCAGCGTGTAACTTAGATGATGCCTGGTTTGATAGTAAAGAGGACTGAAGCAATCACCTAAAATGCCTCCACCTAGGGTTTTCTTCAACCCAGGCTGACTACTACTTTCCAAGTCCCCAGAAATTAACTGTGCTTTGCTCTTGAATAGCAACCCTGAACCTAGAGCCATGATATCCTTTGACCCAACACCTCCAGAAGCATTTATCAATCATCTGGATATTACCCTATGTACCTATTGGGAATTTGTGTGGTGCAATATTTCTGTTGATGGGCCTATGAAATACATCTGTCTTGACTACTCTACAGTGTTCTAAAATCCATGCTGTCACAGAGATTTGATTACATTCCCCTTGTTGTGAAACTGTACCCCAGTCATCTGCTTTCCAAGCAGTTTTCCCCTCTTTGAGTCTTTGTTTCCTTTCTGTTTCCTTTACCTCTTCTCAATCCCCTCCCAGATTTTCCCCCAGAATTTTTTTTTTCATTTTTTAAATCTTCTTTCCCTTCCAAAGTCATGGTGGGGTACACAGTAGTTAAAAGTAAACCATTCTCCTTTGGGTGATTCATTTGCCTAGTCTATGGGCATGGGGATCAAAGGCACTAGAGATATTCACTGGACTGTGCAGGTGCAATGGTGCCCATATACGATTTCTGCCTGCACATTTTCCTTGGAAGTTCCTTGAAGAAAGGAAACTCCTTAGCATTGGAAGGACCAGAATGAACAGTAGAAAATCACCAAAATGTGCTGAAGCATTGGGCAGCAACTTGAGTCAGGGACACTATTGACAAAAGGGAAAAGATAATAAAGCTCATGTCAATGCCTCAGGGGAGAGCCAACCTAAGGAGGAGGTAGGCTGTTTGAGGAGAGAGTAAAACTAGATTCCGCAAAGCAGAATCTATAAATAAAACACTGAATGTCTTAAATATAAATAATTTAAAAAAACACTGAATGTAAAAGAAGCAAAACCAACAAAATTTGAAAAGTAATAGCACTGATTGGATCTGACTAAAGTGAAAAACTGTAACATCTATACACTACAGAAACCAAAAAAAGAGGTCGTTAAGTGGCCAAATATGCCAACAAGTTTAGCTACTTTGTTCCCACTACCCTAGTGCAGAATCATTTAAACTAGAAAAGTATGACTTTCCAGAAGAAGTTAAAACCTTTTTTCTAGAAACGATGATGGTTAAAAGTATAAACTTGGGGGGGGGGGCACACCTGGGTGGCTCAATTGGTGAAACATCTGACTCTTAATCTCAGCTCAGGTCTTGATCTTAAGGTTGTGAGTTCAAGCCCCACATATTGCATTCTGTGTTGGGCTCTGCACTGGGCATGAAGCCTCCTTTAAAAAAAAATCAAAATATAAACTTTGGGAACAGAAAGTTCTTGGTTCAATTCCTACTCTGCTCATTTGCTGACTTCATGACCTTGGGAAAACAAGCCTCACTTTCTTTAATTTTTTTTTAACGTTTATTTATTTTTGAGAGAGAGAGAGAGAGACAGAGACAGACTGCTAACAGGGGAGGGACAGAGAGAGAGAGGGAGAAACAGAATCTGAAACAGGCTCCAGGCTCTGAGCTGCCAGCACAGAGCCAGACTCGGGGCTTGAACTCACCAACAGTGAGATCATGACCTGAGCTGAAGTCAGTCGCCTGACTGAACCACCCAGGTGCCTCAACAAGCCTCACTTTCTGTAAGATAAAATTCATCAAACACTCATTATAGAGCTGCTGAGAACAGTAAATGAGTTACTATTTGTGCATCAGGGATAAAATTGTGGTGAATTAGCTGATGTGTTTTTCTTTTCAGGGAGAATGTAGCACAATGTCAAAACAAAAGAGGTAGTTCTTGTTATTTAAGCACCAAAGAGATTTGAAGGGATATCTGTTGAATCGGATTTTTCTTTCACAGAGTCCCAAGCAAACCCTGGGTTGGAAAGGGGAGTATTGACATAAGTGAGAAGGAAATTCTAAGACTACTTATGAGGGAGGGCATGACCAGTCTTGCCCTTCAAAGAAAGATGGTTCCCTAAGATACATTTGGTGATACCATATTTATAGGGGACATTGACATGGTGGGAGAGTGACAGAATAGACATGGTTATGTGCTATTTCTAGATAGAGGACTCTGGGACTAGTCAACATCCACTCCTGCACAGTGTGGAGCTGTTTTCCTTTGTGATCAGCATTGGAGCAGATGGTACTTTGGCAGCACTGAATCTGGGGGGGCTGTTGAACTCCATGGGGGGTGGGGAATAAAACAGCGGGTGCCAGGGAATCAAGTAGGACCAAGACACATCAGTGAAGAAGGGTGATGATCATTGGTCAGATGAGACAATAAAAAGCTCAGGAGGGATCTTCCTGAATGGGAAATGACTGAGGACAAAATGCTTCCTCCTACAAGAGACTGGACACTACATGAGTTTATTTCCAACTGCCCGCTACCCCAACAGCAATATAACTCTGAAGATGTGATCGGAAAAAAATTGTGAATGGACTTAGTTCATTTGGAAATTAGGATTCCATCTCTGCTGCTGGTGGAATGGGTTTTGAAATAGAAGTTCAGTCATGGGGAAAAAAAGTTACATTTTTGGTTCACTAAACTGGCAGTCAGTGAAACTTGTACTTTCTATATTTAAAAAGAATGAGCCCCATGACTGGCACAGAGAATTAGATCTATAAAAGACAGCTGGGGTTATTATCAAGTTGGAGAACTTGTAGAGGTAGAGGAATTTAAAGTTTAAGAAATAAAACTAAAAAGTTTCTGCTTGGCACAGGGTCTGATTCAATATGAAAGGAAAAAACTTAGTAAGTTAAAGGGCTCAAGATGGCTGGATTGTAACTTTATTATGGCAGGAACACACTTTAGTCTTGGGTTCCTCATAACACCTAGCAGTGTTGGACTTGTTTTTACTTCATAAATAGTTGTTTAAATACCCATAACTGAGGAAAGTAAGTATCCTATTGGTGACATTGCAGTAGGAGAATAAGACAATATATGGATATTTCTTCAGAAAGAGATTTATTGGTATTCATGAAGGTTTAAACAAGTCAACTGTCAAGGTTTTAACAGTGATTTGAAGAAAGGGGGAAGGTGAGTATGTCTGCCTTTAGCAGATTGTAGCTGTCGTAGATTGAGAGAAAAGGAGAAATCACTAGTAGGGTGGAGGAAAGTCCCCTCAGAGGACGATTCATGTTGGAGGAAATTATCTTCTGGATCATGGCAGCATGATTTCTCCAGAAAATCTCACTGGAGGCTTTCCAGGCACACGAGACAGTAGGAACTAATGTAGCCTGAGGGCTCAGGTGCTAGGCAGTAAAATAACATATGCAATCACCCTAGTGGGTCCTGTTAGATGGAAGTTATTTTAATTTGCTGATTTTAAAAACTATTTTCACTCAGATTTCTAAAATTTATGAATAGATAATGTTTGATTCAGAAATGACAAAACACAAAACCAAATATGGTTACAATGTCCCTACTCACATCCTCCATCATCCAGTTTCAAGCAACCCTTCCTCCCAACACATGGGTAACAACTGTTACTGCTTTCTTGATGTTCTTGATGTATCTGTAGCAAATACAAATATATTATCTTAAACCCACCCTTTCTACACAGAGGATAGCCTTCTATACATACTGTTCTGTACCTTTGTTTAATTTAACAATATATTTTGGTGATATTCCCATGTCAGTATATAGAGAATTTTCTTTTTAAAAGTTGTGTCTTACTCCATTTTATCGATCTCTCATAATGTGGTCACTCCAATAACGCCGTACGTTTATATGAATTCCCATCATTAAAATTACTAAACAATACGGAAGTGTATAAGTTTGCAGGTGTGTCTGTGTCATTTCTCACATGTGCTAGTATTCCTGTGACATAGATTTTCGGAACTATTTGATCAAGGGATTACGGTGTCAAAGGGTTGTACGTTTATAATTCTGATGTTATTGCCGGATTGCCCTCTGTAGGGCTTGTTTCTTTGGAATCATTCTATGCCTCATCATCTAGTGCAGATTTGCTTTCAGAAAATCCTCAAGATCCCCACATTGACAAGACTAGGAAACCAGTAAGGAAATCAATTCTTAAATTAAAAAAAAATTAGGTCACTATTCACCTTTATAATTAAACATAACAACTGAACCCATATTACTCAGAAAGGTAACCACAGAGTTCATTGTGATATGGTATTTTGTAACTCCAAAGGGGTGCTCAGTGTCAAGTTAATATTAGAAACTGGTCTAGGTCTGAATTATTTGACAGATTATTATAGTTTTACTATGCACTTGAGAGTTACCAGTCTTTATAAACCTCAGAGGTAATAGGCTTATAAAGTTTTCTACCTTTGTTCAATCAAAATGTCACTGAAGGAAGGAGTTAGCACCAATGTCAATAACTAAAAATCCTTGCTTATACTTACACTTAAAAATTTAGTGGAAAGAAACCCTGATCATCAAATGCCAGGTACTTGAAGATATTTTTATAGGTGATAATTGTAGTTGAAAGAGTTTTTAGAACAATGCAAAATATTTACGTGTTTTTATACACACATAAACATGCATCAAATAATTATCTGTAGCGCTTAGCCACTTTATATAAGAAATCTTAAGAACTTCAGCTCTGAGAGGTTGATGGTGATACGACACTTGAAGAAATGTTTGTTTAAACAAAACACAGGGTGCAGAAGGGTATGGTGCAGCTGTGAGTCCTGAGGCAAGACAGAAGGGATAGGCTGAGGGGCATCTGGGTGGGTCAGCTGGGTAAGCTTCTGACTTTGGCTCAGGTCATGATCTCATGGTTCGTGAGTTCAAGCCCCACATTGGGCTCTTTGCTGAAAGCTCAGGGCCTGGAGCCTGCTTCGGATTCTGTGTCTCCCTCTCTCTCTCTGCTCCTCCCTTGCTCACATTCTGTCTCTCTCTCAAAAATAAATAAAGATTAATTTTTTTTTTAAAAAGGTATAGGCTGAAAGGAAAACAAGGTCCTGCCTTGGAGGAGGAGAGGATAGGTCCCCTTCTATGTATCTGGGCAGTGACTCTGAAGCAAAAAATGGATGAGTGAATAGGTGAACGCTATGTTTCTTTATTTGAAGAGTGGCAGTGAAATCTGTTTTCTGACTGTAATATTTCAATAATAATGTTGTTCCCTTTTAACCTTGCTCGTGTTTTTTCCCCTGAATATGTAAGCGTTCTCTAAGATAATTTTAATGTGTATCCTTTGTATTTTGATCTATGGTGAAAGGCAATAAAATGAGTGTGGAAGGCTTAGGTGAAATTGACCTGATGGGCCTGAAAGCACATCATTGGATTATAGAGCTGAATATATATATTTCAGTTTCTCCACACTAATATTGTTACACATTCCTCTTATATAAATGCAATCTATTTAAAGGTCAGTAGAAAAAAGCTGGCCTTGGCAATGGTGCATTTTGTTGGCTGCCTGGATTGGAATAGAAATTATGGCACCTCAGTCTTTTCATTACAAGGGCTTTTTTCTTACGAGTCCCATGGTTCTACTTTTGGCACAGTGGTAGAAGACATTTAAGTAATTCAATTATAATTTTAAAGTAGTATTAGGTCAGCATAAAACATAGGCTTTGTTTATCCTGCAAGGCCTGGGTCAAGAGTGGTAGAATTCAGTATCTCCTAGCACCATATAATCATGTAATTTCACAGCCTTGGAGAAATTTGTTTTCTCTAACAAATGCCAAGTAGTTTATTTGGCTGAATTTTTTCCTTCAAACTATGTTAAAATTTTATTGTAGTCCTGAATTTTTTGGACCAAAGTTACTTCTAATCATGCTTCCATTTCATAATTCTTCAATTATAATGCCAAGAGATTGCTCACAGAGCAAAGAGCTGGCTCTATAGAACTCATGTCATTCTACTGCTCACCCAATCCATTATCTTCTGGCTTACTATGTTGTCTTAGGCTCTTTGAGCACAAAAAAAGTACTACTAATGTCCGTTGGGCATTCTCAAGGGTAGAAAAGGGATTCAATAATTCCTTCAAAGTTTCTGTTATATTAAACTACATGTTAGGTTTCATGGATATGAATATGGATAATACCAGTCTACAAAGAACTTACTGGTTCAAAGGCAAGAACACTTTGCAACTGATTAAATAAAGCTCTATGGGGCTATTATCAGAGCACTTGCAGGGAAGAGTAAGATTCCAGAAGTAGAATTCACAGAATTTGCCTCTAAGTCATAGGGTCAAGAAAGGCAATACTTTATTCTCTCAAGTCCAAAGGAAGAGCTCAAGTTAATGACTTCTTAGCTAAACGAAGTCCTAAATATTGCTACTTGACAATGTGGAAGAAAACTGCTTAGAATAAATTCTGAGGAAAGTGACTCCTTTCTCTTTTCCAGGTTTTGTGATATAGGGCTTATATTATTTTCCAAGGGCTGTTATAGCAATGTGCCACAAACCGAGTGGCTTAAAATGATAGAAGTTCATTGTCTCATGGTTCTGGAGGCTAGAAGTATGAAGATGTTGATAGGGCTATGCTCTCTCTGAAGGAACTGTCCCTTGCCTCATACATAGTTCTAGTAACCTCAGGTGTCCCTCAGTTTACAGATGTATCATTCCAATCCTCCATCTTCACATGGCACCTCCTCTATGTGTCTTCATGTCATCTTCCCCTGGTGCATGCCCATCTGTGTGTCTGTGTTTCCCTTCTTATAAGGGCACCACCCACATTGGTTAGGAAAGGTCACATTCTAAGGGTTAAGAGTTCAACATTTTTGGGAAGGAGAATGTATGGGTAGACACAGTTCAACAGGAATAATGAAGTTAAGATGGGGTCGTCAGTGTGGGCCCCAATGCAATGTGACAATGTCCTTAAGACAATTTGACCCATAATGGGGTCTATGGTAGATACCATTGTCACTCTGCACAGAGCCTCTTTAGTTCAAATGGCACCCAATCTCCATTTGCTATGAGTGTTGCCTCATGATGACTCAAACTGCCCCTATCCTGGTAATTATCTTTGGACAATTGTCCAAATTGGGTTCAGGCTGATGCTAGTCTCCAGCTGAGATCACATGCTCTCTTAGCTTTCTTTTCCAGCCCTATCCTGCTTGTCTCCTCCTTGTTCTACTGAGAGCATCTCTTAATAAATCACATAAGAATCTTGTGATAGGCAGAATGACGGCCCTCAGAGACATCCAGATTCTAGCCCCCAGAATCTGTGAATACATTAGGATATGTGGCAAAGGGGGAAAGTTGGAAATGGAATTAAGAATGCTAGTCAGCTCTCAGTGGACCCAGTGTAATCACAGGAGTCCCTAAAAGTAGAAGAGAGAAACAGAAGTCAGAGGGAGCTGTAATTACAGAGGAATATTTAGAGAGATGTCTTGTTGCTGACTTTAAAGATGGAATAAATGTACTATGAGCCAAGGAATGCAGTCTATGAGCTGGGAATGGAAAAAACAAAAACAAAACCTTCTCGTCTAGAGCCTCAAGAAAGGAACACCACCCAGTCCAAAATCTTGATTTTACCTTAGGGAGACCAGTGTCAGACTTTTGACCTCCACAGCTGTGAGATAATTAGTGTAATTTTAAGTTACCAAGTTTATGGTAATTTGTTACAGTGGCAATAGGAAACCAATGCAAGCTACCCATTTCATGCTCAACTTTTAGAAAACCTGACCTAAAGCAGGGACTTCTTTTTCGGGTACCAAAGAGGTGCTGTCTCCAATTGTCATAGTTTCCCTACATTAAAACAAATAAACAAACAAACATACAAACAGCTTGCTGGGCTTATAGCAGCACAATGATAAAAGGTCTGAATTGTGCACGCCAATTCCGTATTCCAAGAGTTGTACCATCACTCTCTTATATAATGGCAAGGTACATTTTTTTTTTTTTGGCTTCCCTTCTTTCCATAAGTAAAAAGGTGGTAGTAGCCACCAATCCAGAGGGTTGTTGTGAGTTAATACACGTAAAGTGCTTCGAATTTTGGGAATGTTGAATGAATTCCAGCCATCTTTATTCCCATTTGCCTAAAAAGCTCTGCATTTGCTTCTCTCTGAAGATAAAGGAGCAGTCATGAAACAAGATAACATCACTAAGATGTGATGTGTAAACACATACCAGTTTAAAACTTGTATTTTATTATCTACCACAGAAAAAAACATTATGGAGTAAGGGAAACATTAGATAATTAGGGGAATGTCTGCATTATTTTCAGTTTTAACACCAAAGCCTTAGCTATATGATAGGAACATAAGGGATTTGGAATTCTTAAGATTTATTTCAGTTATGTTTAACTCTCTTCTACAGAGGATATGCTGCATAAAGTAACATTTCCCAGTCTGTTTTTAGGGCCTAAAGTAGAATTATTTTGGAGCTGTTTAAAATGCAGATTCCTGGGGTACCTAGTTGGCTCAGTTAAGCATCTAACTCTTGATTTCAGCTCAGGTCATGATCACAGATTCTCTCTCTCTCTCTTTTTTTTTCTTTTTTACATTTTATTTATTTTTGAGAGAGAGAGAGAGAAAAAGAGAGAGCACAGGTAAGGGAGAGGCAGAGAGATAAGGGAGACACAGAATCCGAAGAAGGCTCCAGGCTCTGAGCTGTCAGCACGGAACCTGACGCGCGGCTCGAACTCACAAACTGAGATCATGACCTGAGCCAAAGTCGGACGCTTAACTGACTGAGCCACCAGGCACCCCAACATTCTCTCTCTCTTAAATAAATAAACTTTAAAAAATAAAATGCAGATTTCTGAGCACTCCCCATCACTTTGAGATGAGGCCTAAATAATAGCATTCTTAGTGATATTCCCATTACTCGCCATGATTTTGAGATCAGTCCTCAAGTTGTTAGTGATTTGGTACAACATATCTGAATTCTGCATGCCTCTGTTTCTACATTATTAACATTTGATAGCAAACTATTTCTGTAAGACAGTCTTTGCATATTTTTGTTCTCTCATAAAAAAAGAAAAAGGGTACCATCTCTGTAATACAATTATAATTGGTCAGCCTGAACAGTGCATTTGGAGTTAAGTGATTGAAACATCAGTAAATTTTTGTTTCTTCAAGCAAATTTTTGTTTCTTCAATTTAAGTCTTCACATTGTCTCTAAGTCATTGTTTAAATTTTTTTTAATGTTTATTTATTTTTGATAGAGACAGAGACAGAATACGAGTGGATTAGGGGCAG
The DNA here is from genome assembly GCF_023721935.1 of Panthera uncia. Lineage (NCBI taxonomy): Eukaryota > Metazoa > Chordata > Mammalia > Carnivora > Felidae > Panthera > Panthera uncia. The sequence goes on from NW_026057577.1 coordinate 64,588,794, forward strand.
AGAGAGAGGGAGACACAGAAGCAGAAGCAGCCTCCAGGCTCTGAGCTGTCAGCACAGACCCCGACGCAGGGCTCGAACTCACGAGCTATGAGATCATGACCTGAGCCAAAGTCGGACGCTCAACCGACTGAGCCACCCAGGTGCCCCATCTAAGTCATTGTTTAAATACACATAAGAGTGCAATATTTTTATTGCTTGAAAAAGATGATTAGCATATTTAACTTAAAACTTCTTAAAATACGTTATTCAATCTAAAGATTTGGTCTGCCTTAAGAATGGCACATTTTTAAAAAAAAAACAGTGTCAAGGCAACCAGCCACTTAAAGATGAACAACTATTAAAGAACTGGAGAAGGTTTTTTTTAGGAAATTGATGGGTAGAAGAAAATAAGGATGCAGAGAGAGATTATTGGGTTTATATTCCATTGATTTACTAATCTCTATTTGTAATGTGGAGTTGGGAAAGCAATTGACCATTAAAATATTTAATGGCACTTTCTACTGGGCAATGTGTTTTTCATGTTCCCTTTTGCCGTCCCCATGTGTGCTCATACCATGGAGAAGGGCAAAGAAGTATGATGTATGGTTCCTGCCTTTAGGGACTCTAACATTTATTAGTAGAAATGGGACAAAACAGTTAAAGCATGTATATTTATTTATGCACACATATGTGCATAAACATATTAGAAATACACATCTATATATTTATACTTTATCAGTTGATATCTATGTATTTATGTAAAACATTTTAGGAATTAAGAATGATTAGGCACTAAATTGCATCATTTAGATAAAAATTTACTGTAAAATTTCAGGGAAGGAAATACCAGCAGGGACTAAAAAAATCAAACTTAATTCAGGACTTAACAACCTGGGCTGATCCTCTCCAATATTTTAAGCACTTTAAGTTTGTACATCTTGGGTTTGATAATAGATGGCCTGATGCTTACCATAGGTTGGGTTTTCCCCGCATTTAATGTTTATAATAACTCATTATTCACCATGACTAAGTTTTAAAAATCAAGTATTGTGAAACTTAAAAAAAAAATTACTTCCGGGGTGTCTGAGTGGCTCAGTTGGTTTAGTGTCTGACTTCAGCTCAGGTCATGATCTCACAGGTCCTGAGTTCAAGCCCTGCATGGGGCTCTGTGCTTACTGCTCAGAGCCTAGAGCCTCCTTTGGATTCTGTGTCTCCCTCTCTCCCTGCCCTTCCCCTGCTCATGCTCTATCTGTCTGTCTATCTTTCTCTCTCTCAAAAATAAATATTAAACAATATTAAATTTTTCTAAATACTTTCTAAATATTTTAGAGAATGAATGAATGAATGAACAAATGAATGAATGAATGAATGAATGAATAAATAAATTATCACCCTAAAGAACAAAACATCCTGCCAGCATCATAGCTTAGGTGGATGAATAAGGACAAGTTTATTGAACCAACAAGGGAGCTTTGCAAATGTTTGTTTATCTAGATTTGTTCTGTGGAGGTGCCATTTTAAGAGCAGTAGCAAAACAGAAGCTTTGTGAAGCATCAGGGCTAGTAGGGGAGAGTTTGTGACTGAACCCTTTGCCAATATTGTAGCCAGCTGTAGTATTTATTAAATAGCATTTATATTTTAAAGTAACTTCAGCAATCCATCTTCAAAGACTTTATCTCCTTGGAAGCATATTTAAGGTGAATCCTTTTATTGGTCCTGGAGGAAGTCCAGTCTAATGATACCAGCTGAAAAAAGCAATGCAGCACTTTGAAGGAAACACATCAGTTAAGTCTCAAAATAGTACATTTTTTTAAAGTACAAACGTGTGATTTAAAGTTACTCTTGTCTGCTTCAAAATTCTCATTTAACATTTATGGAAGTTAAATTTTGTGGACAGGCTTACTGGAATTAGAAAGAAAATTCAAAGGGTAAGTCAGTAAGGAGTTTAATATTCTGTGGGACATAAATATAGAGTTAATTTTTATTATACTTTAAAAATAAATTTGTTTAGTATATAGAATGGACAATATGCACTATAACATTTTAAAAGTATAAAGCATCTCCCAATCATCCAATTCTCAGAAAGAGCCCCAAGAAGAAGCCTTAGATTATCTTTTCAGAGAGGTACATGAGCAAATAGGCTTGACTCGTAAAATAAAGACATCAAATATGAAACAAGTTCCAACTTTATAGTGATTGAATACAAAAAAAGGCAGGGAAACATGGTAGTGATGAATTTAACAATTTAGAAATCCTTAGGCCCTTCTGATGGTGCCATTGAGTTTCACAGATTTGGTTGTCAAACCTGGAATGGCAAGCAGAAGCTAGACCGATGGCAAGTTCTATTAAGGCTAAGGAAGGAGGATGTGTGAAATGGAGACCTCATGCATGTTGACTACTCTAACAGCTGAGACAACTTGCTTCCAGATGATATAATTCCTATTGCTTACTTACCATTATTATTGTGTTTATTATTTCTAAGAGACTGTATTTTATAAAACTGCATACAGTAGGCTGTTTCTTCACTAATGTTCCACAAAGGAGTGGTATTCAAACTTGAGTGAGCACCAGAATCATACTGCCAGCTGATTTAAAGTGCATTTTCTTAAGCTCCAACCACAAGGGATTTTGACCCAGAGTATTTGAGGTAAGGTCTGGAGTCTGCATTTTGGGGGAGTCACTCAGATGATGCTATTACAGTGATCCTATGAGTTTCCAACTCACAAATGGAAAAAGTCCAACAATGAGAAACATGTAGAAATTGGGGGGTTTGTCCAGGCCGAATGTCAGGTACACACCAAGTGAATGTCAATATTACAGTTCACTTTAGACTCTTCTCTGGCTTTTTCATGTTTAAAATCACTGGAGAGCAGCCCCAAGGCCAAATGTTCAGACAACTTTGATTCAAACTCTAAAATCACAACCATAAATTTAATGTGCCTTTTTCCTTGCTGAATCCTTAATTTTTCTTCACACAACAGGTAGCCTAGTTTACATGAATAAATGGGAAAATTTATGTGAGCAATTTTATAACCTGGTGGGTAAAAATTAACCTTCTGTATCTTATGCTTTAACACAGGGGGGACTTTACTCATTTGTACTAATCAGTATTCCTTTTTATTCCTTTTATTACAAAAGGAGCTATGGTCAGCCTTTGCAATAAAGCTTTTCCTTTAATATCACAATATAATTTTCTTTGAAATGTTATATTCATTGAGACTTAATCTGAGAAAATTACATCAGCTGGAATTGGCTTTGGCACCAGCATTTCAAATTTTTTTATTTAAATTAATTGTGCATATATAATATCATGCTGAGAGTCATTTTCCCAGAATGTAGCCTACCTTTTGTTAGGTAACCAAGAGTTTAAGCATTTTGGCATTTTTATTAACTTTTCAAAGTCACCAGGACCAAGGTTAGCAATTCTTCACGTACGTTCAGGGCCATTCTCTTTTCCCTGCTCTTGCTTTGGGCTTAGCGCTACTGACCTAAGATTCCACGTGTTATTTTACTCTTTGACTCCCTATTTAGTTAGCTTCTGTGGCATTGGCAGGACTATGTTGACAGGAAATTCAAGATTACTATTTGGGCAAAAGCTATATCCGCTTGCCAAGTAGTCCCCCTATCCAAATTGCCATAGCAACCAAAAAGATGGCAGGTGCCTACATTATAGAATCATACACTGAACAGATGTCATCATTTACAAAATGGTGCTTTGTTGAATCTGAATGGTTCAAGCAGCTGCAAACAGAATTACTCCTTCTTCAGAAATTTCAGAGGATCAAACCACAAAATATCCATGTCTTGTTAGGGTAAAGAGCCAAGTGGAACATAATTGATAACTCACCCTGGGGGTGAATACTGCATGTGCACACATGAAGTGCACACACACACACACACACACGCATACACACACACACCTCTTCTTCCTTATTCACTAAACAGGGACCTATACAAAGTATATAAAGAGTATGTTGAGGACTTGAATGGCTTACAATTAGGACTGAGACACTAATCTGGTTGGAATATAGCAGGAGAAAAAGGGGTCTTGTCTAAAAATGGAGATGGCAGATAGCTGACACTATATGACAGGCATGGCTGGAGTTCCTGAGCAAATACACAGTGCCAGATATTGTTAACATTGATTAGCCCTTCCTTCAGATTTAGGGATTGAAGATTTCAGGTGACTGTCTTTCTGGAAAGAAAGTAAAATAAATGTGATCACATTTAATATAACTGGTATGAATGAATACACAAGATTATTAGAGAATAGATTCCAACAAAGGTCATGAGGTAATGAAAGGGGTAAAATAATCTGTAAAGGTCTTCTGTAGAGTAGCTATAGGTAGAGTATACAATTTATGTTTTTTATAATTTTGTTAATTTTATTATTTCATGTTAACATTCTTTATTAATGTATGCTACATTTTTATGTGTAGTTATTCTTTTTAATTTTTAAATTTATATCCAATCTACTTAGCATATGGTGCAACAATGATTTCAAGAGTAGATTCCTTAAGCCTCTTACCCATTTAGCCCCCCCCCACAACCACTCCAGCAATCCTTTGTTTGTTCTGTATATCTGAGTCTCTTATGTTTTTCCTCCTCCCTGTTTTTATATTATTTCTGCTTCCCTTCCCTCATGTTCATCTGTTTTGTATCTTAAATTTCTCATATGAGTGAAATAATATATTTGTCTTTCTCTGACTAATTTCACTTAGCATAATACCCTCCAGTTCCATCCACGTAATGGCAAGTGGCAAGATTTTATTCTTTTGATTGCCAAGTAATAGGTAGGGTACACAATTTAAACCTTGAACCAAGAAAAGCACATGGATAACTGAGACTGATCCTGAGTGGGGACTGAAGAAGAATATTGAAATGAACCTTGAAATAGGTTATACTCATTTACTCAAAAACAGCTGATATTTCTCTTTCCTGTGAAACAGGCAAGCAAATTTCTAGGGGCCTTCCAAATGAAGTGGGAAATCTAGGCAAATATTCAGTTAAAAACCAGAGTGCTTTTCTTAGTGTATTTACTGATGGCTGTAGAAGTCTATCCCTTATACTCATGAGATGTGTTGTCTCTGATATTCTTCGGTATATTTTAGCAATGGAGACAAATGCCACTGTATTAAAAACTTAAGGCTCATTATAGTATTTTCTTATTTTCTTTTCTTTTCCTATTTTTCTTTTCCTAAGCAAGCACAAAAAAGAAATTTAATAAGCAATAGGGAAACTTAAAACCATGCCCTTGTTATTGCTGATTTTATATCCAAAGTAAGTGGCAGATTTTTAGGCTGTTAAAAACAAGGAGTTTCACTCCTGGAAGAAAACTTAAGAGTATGAACCTAAAATCCAAAAAGAATATTTTGTCCAAGACATAAAATCAAACTTTTTGAAGGCAAATTTCATTAGAACAGATTTAAAAAGCCAAGGAATGAAGTTCCTGTTTCTTCCTATTTGTGTATTGATTGCCAGTGCTAAAATTTATAGCCAATGTATTTTGAGAAATCAGAAACACTAAGTTGAATTTTGAGTGACACTGAAAGGCAAGATCCAGTGCCTATACTAGATGTCCTCTCAGGCCTAGAGACTTCACTTTCATATAAACAATCATAAGCACTCAAGATCATAAGTACTCAGACACAATTATCATTATGGCAAAGAGGGAGGAGTGGACCTGAAAACAGGGCACTTTGAGAGGATCTGAAAGTAATGTGAATGGTTACCTACTGCCATGTATAAGCCACTCCTAAATGAATGACTTAACAATCGTCTATTATTGCTTATGAGACCTTACTGCTGATCTAGGCCTGACCAGGCTCATTTTGGCTGTGTTTGCTCATGACCTGCAGATTGGTGACAATCACCTAGAAGCTGGTTGTCCGTTAGTCTCAGCTGGGATGGTTTTTCTCTGCTCTATTGATCTTTTTGCTTTCAGCAGGATGAGGGTTGCTGGCATGGTGGTTAATGAGGACCAAGAGAATGACCAGAAATGTGCAAAGCTTCCTGAAGGTCATGTTCATACCTCCACACCTTGGCTTATGTTGCATTCTCTTGGTAAAAGCAAGTTGCAAGACTGGTCTAAATACAAGAAAGTGAAGAAATAGACTCCATCTCTTGATAAGAAAAACTGCAAAGAACTGTGGCAGTTTCTACCACAAACAGTATGTTCAGGGAGGATAATATGTCCTCCACCGACCTCCTAGAGAAAAATACAGCTTTTATAACACAATGTTATAGAAGTGTCTAAAATTTCTGGAGAGAGCTACCACTTTTAGCTGAAATACCTCAACCCTATGCTCCAAACTATTTTACACAAGCTGTGACAGAAATGGACTTTTTCAGGCACATATTAAGACCCAGTTGTACATACAATACAGTTTTGGGATGCTCAGTAAGTGTTACTGAACTGACTGGGAAAATCCTAAAGAGATGAAGAAAAAAGTAACTCATCTATAAAAAACACAAATTGCCTCAAGTTCTACGATATTCCATGAAGCATAATTCTTACGCTGACTCCTTTGGTTTAGCCGATTTTCCTTTTGGCTAGGAAGGTCCAATGCCTGGTTATAAGAGGTAGGAAAATTCTGCTGGGTCTTTGGTCAGGCCTGTAATTAAATCCTGATGCCATCTTGGAACTCAGACTTAGAATCTTCTATTGAAACTTGACAGAAAAGCTGAGAACTATTCATAAATTTACACATATCATATTGATTTTAAGCTATTTGTAAGGTATTGTTTAAAAATTGCTGAAAGGTGCATTATGAAAAATTTGTTTTTGTAAGTAAGTACATTTTAGCTATGAATTCACATCTAGTTCCAAACTAGGTTTTAAACAATTACAAGCAATATAAGTTAAACTCAATTTCATTTATTTAAATGTTTGTTTATTTATTTTGAGAGAGAGAGAGAGCACACACAGGAAGAGGGAGACAGAGAGAGAGGGGAGAGAGAATCCAAAGCAGGCTCTGTGCTGTCAGCACAGAGCTCGACAGGCTCTGTGCTGTCAGCACAGGGCTCAATCCCACGAACCACGTACAAGGGCATGACCTGAGTCAAAATCAAGAATTGGACGCTTAACTGACTGAGCCAATTAAACTCCATTTTAAATAAGCTTTAAAAAATATAAGGAAAAATACATCTTGAATGTTTATGCACTGAACACAAAATTGCCTGCATCATTTCTGGCAGCTGATGCAGAGAATGGAACAGAACCAAATTTCACAAAGTAGTATGGTGCACTGTGGAAGCTATAGTTTGTTCTGATGCATATTTTTATATTCTCCTTTAGAGAACATCATACCTTATTTTGTACCTCTAATAGGAATTATCAATCATGGTGAAAATGGATTTAAATATTGAATAAGCAATTGGTAAATCAACTAATCTGGCTTACAAATTGAGAAAAACTTCTATCTTAAATTTATAAATTCTCTATATATCATTTATTTTCCTATCCACTGAAAATGGATATTTTATAAGTGGAAAACCTTAGCAAGTAAATAGTACAGTACTTAGAAGAATAGCAATACATACAACTTGTGTTGCAGGTTCCATAGTTCTTAAAAAGGAAAACATTTTTTCCAATATTTTAATCTGCAAAAGTGTGTGTCACTTAGAATTATGTGTTGATGTTTGGCTGCAGACCATTTTAAGCCTTACTTTACCCATCAGTGGGAAATTTCCTTCATTTTATGAATACCAAGTCAGTGAAAGAATAGTAGACCAGTCAAGAAATCCTGGACTGAGTTCGGCACTCAGGATCTATGAATCATGAATAATAACATAAAGTAAACAGTCCAAAGCTGGAGTCAAAGCAGGTCATACACACAAAGAAGTTTTATGTTTCCTTAAAATCCCCCCTCAAAGGTCCCTCCCCCAGCCCTATAGGAATGACTGCAAAAAAGTAAGGAAACCCAATACTGGTTTCTTAATCCTTTATCTCTTTGGTTTTTTCCCCACTGATAAAGAGGGACTTTGTTGGCACCAGAAACTAGCAAAAGCTCTCTTGATTATAGCATCCAAGTGTTTTAGAATTACTTGCTGAGAAACTCCTGCAAGCATGATGCAGTCTCCCTGCCCTTTGATCTGACACAGACTTCTCTGTGCAGCACGAGTCCTGCCCTTCTTGTGTGGTACAGACAGCCTTGTCTCTGTGGGGTTGTGTTACCAGCCAAGCATTAAAAACAGCACATGGATTAGAGGGCATGACACAGTAAAGAGACAGATAGTTAAGCATTACTATCGAAAAGAGGGAGAATGTAATCAAGAGCACTTTATTAAGAAATCACTGGTTTGAGGGATGAAGAACTTTAGAATGGAAAGTCCAGAATTCTGTACAGCAAGTCTATAAATTTGGAATGTCACAGTACTCCTCAGTCATATGTTTTTTTTTTAATAAGCTTTGATTTAATGATAAAATCAAGGTACATCAGAGCCAGTTTCCATCATTCCCTGCAACAAGGCTCTTTCAGTAATTGTTGATGATGTCAAGGTGAATATCCTGCCCTTCTGACAGACACAGATAGTATAGTCCCAGTAAGGTCATGGTTATAGGGTGATACAAGGTTAGCCAGACCTATGAGGGCAGTGAAAACAATACAGAGATTACAGGGTAGGACACAAGGGAAGGGATTGCGACAACGATGTGCACCCTTAAGAGGGAGAACATAATTACAGGATACAAATATCTTAGAGGTAAGAGCATAAAGTGGAAAAAAGGAAATTAGCATGACAGTGACAAATGGCCCAAATTTCCTTTTCAAGGAGGAACAGCTGAGCCAAAGTAATAATAATAATTAAAACAAGTTCTGAGACTAAAAGTAGTTGAACCTGATACTGAAAAATGTCTCCATATTCAGAGTTGATTAATATTTAAAATCCTCATATCGAAAACGAAAATGAAAGTCATCTTCTATCTAAATCCCCTCCCCCTCCCCCTTTCATCTTCTTTCCTTCCTTCCTACCAAGTCTTCATGACCTGCCATTCTCCTGCTTCCCCTGGATTATAGGGCTGGTGATATTTTTAATGTCTTCTCTACTTTTTTTCCTCACGTTCTTCACATTGAGCCAGTAAGACAGTCACTTTCATCCTCATGATTCGCTCAATTCTCCCTTTTCTTCCCATCTCCATGGCCACCACCCTAATTGAGGTCCCACTTCCTTCTAATCTGCACCCAGGAGAGCAGTTGCTCTTCAACTCCAGGCTCTTCTTTCCCTCAAGAATCTTCTCGCCTGACGGGGGATGTGTCTTCCAATCGCTTAGCTGTAATGTTGTTATTTCCAGATAAGAAATACTCAAGGATGTCTCCACTCTACTAAGCTATGAGAAAATAGCTACTCCTTGAATTCAAGCTTCTCCTTTGCTTCAACATGATTCATCCTCCAGCTCTATCTTGCATCTCCCCCATACTCAAGGGTACAGCACTTTCCAAACATAGTCTAAGCTTTCCTTTTCTAGTCGTTTGTTTTAGAAGTTTCTCCACATATGTGCCTACACTTCAAAATTCAGCTCAGCTGGTGCTCGTCCATGAAGTTTCCATGACCCTAGAAGGCAATCTCTTTTTCAGAAACACTTGGTCCCTGTATTTGTAACTACCCTGATGCCATCCTAATTTGCTTTAAAAGAGTTTACATACTTGGTCACAACTCCTCCTTGTTGCATTGTACACTGCCTGAGAGTAAGAATCCAGCCTATTCAGCTGTTATGTAAACTATTAGGTGCTACATATGCAAAGTTTGAATAAATGTTTATGAATGAATAAAGTGATAAAGATTAATTTTAAAATTTGTTTTACTTGAATGTGAGTGAACTTAGACTTGGCCATTTAAAGATGTCACTGTTCTTAACAAAATAGAGAAAGCAAACTAAAGGTTACTTCATTCTAAATAAAGTCAGTAGCATTTGCCTCATCTGACTGGCAAACAACCTTATCCAAACTAGCCTCATGCTGGGCTCAGCTATTTTATATTACCAAACTTCGTAACCAAGAAAGTTCTGTGTACACTGAAGGAAGATATAACAATGTTAATACTGGCTATTTCTGAAGTAGACCATTTGAGGTAATTTTAATATTGTTTCTTATTTCTGCATTTCTAAAGAATATAGCATTTATAGCTAGATAAACATTATTAATAAGGGAAGAATTTTAACAATGGATTATCTTTGATGGATGATTATAAAGATAGAAATTTTGATGTCGATAGTGCTGGAATCTGAGAATACAAAAAGTTACCCTGCACATATTGAAGGTGACAAGATTTACATTTCGAAACAGTAACACTAAAGGCAATTTAAAAATACAGCGCAGAAGACAAAAACTTGATGTGAAGAGGACACTTGTTACTGTTGATAAATAATACGATAAAGGTTTGAATTAAGATTGTACCAGTAGGAGGAGAGGAAAGTTCAAATCTTTATCAATGAGTTTTGATTAACAATTCAGTGAGGTGACTGAGGGAGCGAGAGGATCTTTTAATAGTAAAAGACTGTTCATAACCTGACTGATAAATAAGCGGTTGCCTTCAATGCTAAGAGGTAGTAGTTAAGTGATGCAAAAGTTAGCTGACGGAATTGGCTACATAGATGGTTCTGACAAAAAGAAAGGCTATAAAATCATCAGGGAACAGAAACGTGATATGTGAGCTCTTATCTGCAGGGACTTCTGGTCAGTTTGAGTCATGCAGTCAGAGGAGATAACAGGGCTTCCTGTTGAGATCTTTTACAGAAAAAATGCTGCCAAGAGCTGGCTTTGCAGGAAAGATGGTGACAACTTTCTCTAAAAAGAACCAATAACTTTTCTGAAGGAAACACGTGACTCTGTAAAGCAAGGGGTAGTGGTAGGATGGGCTGTAGCTTAGGGGCGAAGATAGTGAATTTGTTAATGATAAGTAACTAATTGGTTCAATTTACCAGTGATAGATATCAATTAATAGTCACCCCAAGTTTGTATTGTGTGTATATATATATATGTATATAATACATATTTTTTATTTTTATGTTTTTTGAGAAAGTGAGAGTGTGAGTGGGGAAGGGGCAGAGAGCGAAGGAGAGAGAGAATCTTAAGCAGACTTTATGCCCAGTGAGAAGCCCGAGTTGGATGCTCAACCAACTGGGCCATCCAGGCACCCTGCATTGTATATTTTTAAGTCTTTATTTCATGGCCTATATTTTGGACATTTAGTGTGACCACTATATCTACCACCATTTTAAATATAGAAATCTATAGAAATGTAATGTTAACTTTATCATTTTTACTTATTGGGAGGTACTAACTCATCAAGTTTCATAAGCATAATTGAGTTTGTACCAACTATATAAAAGTCACTTGTAATGCCTAGGAGAAAGCAATCTTCATAGTGAACTTTATAATTTTAACCTTATTTTGTGAATAGAAGGACCTAAATCCTTAGAGTTATCATCTTTTACTAAAATACATATCATTCCTTCTTTTTAGCTACCAACATTAGATTAGATGAAACAAGAGGAACTAAATTACTCAATTCCATTTCAACATTCTCTTAAACTAAGAATCACAAAATGCCCATGGTGTGGATTAGAACAGAAAAGACACATATTCTAGTTTACCACCAAGACTCAGCATTTTGAGCTTGGAGAAGTGAATGAATCTTTCTGTACCACAATGCCCTCTTCTATAACTTGGACATTTCAGCTGCAGGAACTATACATTTCCCTGATATAAATATTCCCACTATGGCCAACTTATCAACCCACTTAGAAAATTCTTGAATATTTGATAATCAACTGTAGAGGGTAAGTAGAATCAATATGGATTGAATCTAACATATAGTGGTAGAGGGGAATAGATTTCGGAAGTTTTAGGAAGTAAGGGTTGCAGAGTAGAAATAATAACTTAAAGACAAATTGAGATCAGGTGGAAATCAACAAGGAAGTCCACAAATAAGATCCTTAACTTCAAAAGCTATGCAATAAATACTCATAACGATAGGTGGAAAAGATCTATAAAATTGTAATGCTTGGAAGATTGAAACCTGGAAAATATGAAATATGTCAATTTAGTTAACACGTCTGTAAGGGGCAGAGTTTTATAAAAGTGGTATGATCACTTATTAAAAGTTGATATACCAAAAAAAATAGTTATAGACACTGCAGCACGAGGGCAAGTTTACATAGACTGGTTTTTATGTACCGACAGCCAGTGCCCAGACAGGCAGCCTGGCACATTAGGTAGGATGCTCAGCAAGACCTGTATTAAGTTTTGCTCAAGGTGAAAAGAGGATAGAATCATCAGGTTGTTGTTACCTAGTTCCAGCTTTGTGTCTGTGCCATTGCCTTCAGAGTTTCCCAGTCATGAGTCCACCCCTACTTCCATCCCAGGATCATTCCTACTCCTGTTTTTATAAAACTTTCTTAATCCAAGTCTGAGCCCTTCTTGGTACTATTGTTAAGTCCAGCAGACTTTCTTAGCTAGTTCAAGGAATGCAGTCTTGTCTATTGGGCTCTCACATGAGTCTTCTTGATCTCCTGTGTGTGCATCTCACCAAATTGTCTTAAGCCAGCTGTACACTGGTAGACTGTGCCAAAGAAAAACTGACTCCCAAAAAGCTAACTGTCTAAAGTCTAGACTTCACCAAATTTATTTTTCTATGATTTTAGCCTTGGTTACTGTTTAGTGCTCTCTCTAGAATCAGTAAGCTGGGTTCTGTTCCCTTGATCCACAGATTTCTAACCACTCTTGGCATGATTCGTGGATGGAAACTTTTCCAGTAGTTGCTGGTTATTGAACTCACCTCCTACCATGGATTATTTTCTAAATTTCATCATAGTTAAACCTATTTTTTCCCTCGAGGTTTTGAACTGCCTAATTCTCTGTGGATGCCTGCCGTACTGAATAACTTTCATTTAGGTCTGGCCCAGTTATATGTCTTGGTGTATTCTTATCTTCCTATAATACTGTTCAAGATCTTTATGTCCCCCAGGTGGACCTATATCCAGGAGCCTAATCCACATTATACCATACCTAAACCCATAAGAACACTCTGTTTTCAGGTGGGCAGGTGGAAAATTCATGGAAAATTATAAATCTATAGGACCCAAGTGTCTCATTAAAAAAGCAATCAGGATACTCAGCACAGGGAAAATAGTCAATAATATTGTAGTAACATTGCATGGTGACAGGTAGTAACAACATATATTGTGGTGAGAAATGAGTAACTATAGAGTTAGGAAATCACTATGTAGGACACCTGTAAGTAATACAACATTGTATGTCAATTATGCTTCAATAATAAAAATTTTACAAAAATAATAGCAGTCAGGATACTTAAATATAAAAAACATCTTGGAATAGAGTATTCAGATAACAATAAGTACATTTAAGAAATGCTCTATTAGATCATCTAGAAAATTTGTTCCCTGTGCAAAAAGATAATTTATTTTGTCCCATAAGGGAGGGTAGAAAGTCAAGGAAATAAACCTTGTTCCAGATGTTATCTGGTGACTAGAGAATAATGGTCATTCTCTTTCTTATTCTGGACAACTCATTGCCTACTTTTCTTAAAGTGAACATAGGTTCTGAACCTTCATGATGACCTAAGTAATTTATGAATGTCCAAACTATGTAGACATAGGGGACTGAAAAAAACAGTTGTCCCCTCACCCCAGTCTAAGATTAAGAAAAAGTCTAAGCTTAGAAATGGACAAAAGATGTCACTAAGTTACCTTTCAGTAGTGTGCTTTTGTCCAATGGATCCTCCAAGGATAATCCGATTCTCTAGGAAAGTGTAATTTTAACTAATTTCCTTTTGACTAGGCTATTGCATGTTCTGTAGGTCTATAGATCACATGGTAGAAGTTAAGTGGCAGGTGAATTCCTCTTCATAGCAATGCAAATGCTTCCTATTCATAATTATGTAAATGAATTTTATCCAGTAGAAATAATATTGAATTCCTCCTGGTTGAAATGATAATGTAAACTTTACAATTTGTTGTCCAATAGGATATTAGGTAGTTTTGCTACTATTAACAAATTCATTTCAGCGTTCCTGACTATATATATATATATATATATATATATATATATATATGTGTGTGTGTGTGTGTGTGTGTATATGTGTATATATATATTTAAAAATATACACATACCACATATATATAAATTTTCTTTTGAAATTTATTGCTTTCCTCATTTATAAATTACTTAACATCTTCAATGCATATTCATTTTTTCTTTGCAGAAAAGGAATTTTATTTTTTCAAAAAGTATTCTTTACCATTCTGTGTCTCTGTACCTTACCAAAACGGAGCTTCATTACCAGGATCTTTGGGGTTGATCAGACATTCTGTAGCATCTAGAGTGTCTCACATGAATACTGCCTTCTTTCCTAATTCTAGTCATTTTTTCTTCCGAAGTCCGTCACTTGAAAAAAAAAAAAAAAACAGTATCCACAACACTCCCATATTTTTGTTCTCCACAACCCTATTCCTTTATAAAATCACAACTCCCTTGCCTTGGAAATTCTCTTGCACCAATGTCTCTTTTACATCTTGTAAATTGTGTAGCCTAATCTCTGCTACTGGCTGAAGGGAAGGATGATTTTTGGCCTGATGGGTAGAGGAAAAAATCACGTTGGAAATTCCCTAAGTTTGGCCATTACTTGGTCTTTCTAAAGATAGAGGAAAAACAAACAAACAAACAACAACAACAACAAAAAGCACTGTAAAGTTTAAATAATTTGCCCAGAAAACTTAACCAGGGCTATATGAGATTTGTATTCCTCCTTTTAACATATCATTGACTTGACTGTGCTAAAAATGCATTCCCCTTGCCATTTCCCCCACCCCACATATACCCTGGCTCACATTCTAAAGCTTTCCCCCCTTAGTACAACGATAAACAGCTCCCGTCCACCACTCCTGCCTAATTCCGGGTTTTTCCCCCCTCTGTCTATAGTAGATGGCAAAAACCAAGGTTATTAGGGATTAATGGAGTAGATCTATCTGCACAGGTAACCAACCCCACCTCAAAAGAACTAAATCCAGTGGAGATGTGAACATATGTATTCCACCATGGTCACTAATATGGTCTCTTCTTTAGTGGTACTTGACCCATGACAAGGACTCAGTTAACATCTATTGAATGAGTGAATAAAAATAGTTTCTTAAATGGCATCATTAAGCCTCAAGATACAAAGGTACCGGCTATACTCTTATTCTATGTCCTTGGTTTAGAGATTGCTTGTGAATATAAGCATCTTCAATGAACTCAAGTCCCAAGTGACAATTAAAAGTGTCTCTAATTGAGAGAATCTTAAAAATTCATTAACTTTGTAATCCTGTTTTCATTCTTTGATTTTATCCTATCCTAATTTTTCTGAACTGAAGAAAGTTTCTGTGATAGAATAAAATCTCTCTTCCTGAGTCATGCTGCTAACTCCCATTATGTGTTCAGCTAACATTGTGTACGCCTGCCTGAATTTCTTCTGATGCCTTTGTTCTGCCCAAACCCCTTCTGGTAAAAAGGAGTTCATAGACAGGAAATGAGTGTATAGAAGGGGAAATAACATACACACACTTTGAAATGAAAAATAAACCAAAGTACCATCATCGTTGAATGGTGATGGGCTCAGCCTCAAACAATACTTTGCAGAATTTCTCTCCTGTAGAGAGATGTCAATGATTCACCTTGAATGGAAAATTGTTACATCCTAGCTAAAAAAAAAAAAAAAAAGTCTCTTGTTTTCCTCACATCTTTGATTTGCAGCTAATGTCAAACTTCATATATTTCAGGCAGAGGTCAAAATTGTTATTACCACTAAACTAGGGAGAGTCTGGAGATTAACTCTGTGTGAGGGGGTCCTGAGGTCTGCACATCAGAGTTGGAGATATGAATTCTTTGGTTTTGATTTTGGTTCTAGTAATTTGTTTCCGAGGTAACACATCACTTCTGTAGGTAGAAACCAGACTTTACTGAGGTGCCTGGGTTGAGTGTCCAGCTCTTCATTTTGGCTCAGGTCATGATCCCAGGGTTGTGGATTGGGACCCTTGTTGGGTTCCATGCTGAGTGTGGAGCCTGCTTGGGATTCTCTGTCTCTCTCCCTCTGCCACTCTCACCCACTCCTGCTCGTGCGCTCTCTCTCTCTCTCTCTCTCTCTCTGTCTCTCAAAAGAAAAATGAAATCAAACTTTCTTGATAGAGTTTCATTTATTTGCCAACTCTGAAGATGAAGAAAAGTTTTTTTTTTTCCCACTATTCCATAGCTGTAACAAACTTTGAGAATGAATTCCTGAATCTAATCATTAACATCCCTTTCACAGAAATCCTGAAGCATTCTGGACCACTTTATCATTACTGCTACCAACAGTTTACACTGCCAAGGGACTTTGCAGGCTTTCGTGACATTGAAGGAGAGAAATCCCCACATTCTTGGATTGGAAAAGGGAATGCACAGCTGCCCTCTTGCATTGTTATTTTAAAGAGAAACCTCCTTTAATTTTCTAGGACAGGTTTCAGATTAACAAAATTATGATCATGATCATATTCTTTTTCCTTTTTAATTTTGTAAACTTTTCACAATGTTTTCAAATAATTTTGTTATCTGAGGTAACAAACTACCTCTGACGTAGTAGGATAAATATTAAGCATCCTTATTTTACAAGGGAGGTGATACCAAAGTGACTTGCCCAAGACCATACACCTCCCCCACAGATCCAGGGCAGGACAGTGTTTTCCTGATGCTTAGGCCAGGGCTCTTACCCTGAACTTGCCATCATAGTTGCAGTCTGAATCTTCCTACTGGGTAAATGTGGAATCAAAAGGCTAAAGACTAAAAAGTTTGCCAGAGGACAGATGGTCATTTCTGGAAGCAATATTGGTAAGAGGATCAAGAAAATGATAAGTCAGCTAAAAGAGAGGTAAAGAGAAAGGAAAAAAGAAAGTGAACAGTTTCTCAATTCCTACTCTATGCCAAGACCTCTTCCACTAGGATCTCATTCCACCCCTATACCAGCCTGATGCAGTAAATTAAGTAATCCTTCCTTAAGTCAGGAATCTGAGGTTCCAAGAAGCCACCTGTTGTGCCTAGCGTCACAGCTTTGCTGAACTGAGATTTGAGATCAATCTATCTCCAAAGTCTGTATTCATTTTGCTAAACATAAATTGTATGACCTGAGAGGTCAAAGGGCAGGTCTCTAAACATCTAGAAAAAGTTCTATAACGTTCACACAAAGATTTCAGGTGTAGCTGAGCACAGCTGACAGACAGACTGGATGTTAACCTCCATGGAGAGTATATAGGGAAGAGTTGTACAGTCATCGTTGTCCAGCCTCATGCACAGAGAAGTAGTAAAATCATAAACAGCACTGTCTCTGAGTATTTAATATCAAATCTAATATCTGAAAGTAGAGAGTAAATTCTAGAGTGCCACACAAAATGAAAGGTGAGGTTACCTCCAGGAAATAAAATCTTGATTGTGCTTTAAATGCAAGTTTCTCCAGAAAGGGAACCATTGTTTGTTTTTTTCCTAAAATTTTCCCAAGGAAAGACTAGAGGTAAAGGCCAGGAAGGAAGGAAAGAGCAACAAAATATGTTAATGTTAACCTCAGTGCTCTTAAACTGTTGTACTAGCAGCATAACAACATTCAGTGCTTGGCTTCCCCCCCCCCCCCAAAGCTTTTCTGATTTATAAACTTTTTTGATGGAATTAGGTTTATTTCTTATGGAAATAACTGAAGCTCACTGGGGTTGGAAGCAAGTCGGGGGTCCCACAGGTATAAGGAGCAGAACCAGAGCTGGTCCCTACTAGCTCCTAGTCTACACCTAGTGTTTATGCCGCCCTGCCCAAAGGGCACATTCATTTCCAATTATTGAAGGATAATTATGGCAATGAGAATTCCTATTATGGTGAGAAATTCATTACACCTGGAAATCTATATATAAAAAGGCTCTGTTTTGACCCCTGTGGAAGAGAAATTATGGAATAATGAAGTGCTTTGTATTAGAACATTAGTGACATTTTTAAAGCATTTTACGATATATAATGAACCCTCCCAGCAATCTTAAATAATAGCAATGCTGGTGATTGTTTTGCATCTGAGGAAACCAAACAGCCAGCATTATTTGATCAAGTTCTCTCCAGATATGTTAACAAGGTGTTAGCTACCAGAGTTAAATACCTGCTCTTTATCCCCATTCCAAAATAAACACAATTATTCAGATGAGGAATCTGAGACCCAGTTTATAAGACTGTGCAGAATTAATGACAGAATAGGAGGAATGCATTTTAACCAATAACTCTTACTCCTTTAGTTGGGAAGCCTACATGACCAGCATTTCCATGGAGGGGGAAGTGGGGGAAGAGGGCCGAATACTGCCTCAGACTGTGGCTCTTAAGTGAGTGGGAAGTTAAAAAGTTACATGACATCTTTCCTCTCTGGTCAAGTTTTGTCAGTAGAAGGCATTTACATTCTGGCAGCAGGAACCCCCTGATATTCCTGTTGGCACATTCTATGTAGAAGTAGGCCTGCTGTGACCTAGAAAAACAGTGAATTCATTTGCATAATCAGTGCACTGTCCTTGTGGAGGTATATTTAGAAGGGCCACGTTTGCAAGAATGGGATTGAGATGCTTTTGAAAAAAACCCACATGGCCTTTCTTTTAAGCATCCGTGAGATGTACTACTCAGGAGGGGCTGCAATTTCTTGCCAACTCGGGATTAATGCAGTATTTTACTAGAAGGGGGATTAATTTATCAAACACATTACTCTAAGAGCGGCTCCATTCAGCAAGTATAAATGCATTAAAACATAGTTGGAAGCATTTATGAATGTCAGGGCTATACATGGTTGTTAAGAGAAGTTAGTGTTAAGTTTGCAGTCGATTATAGGAAGAATACATACCTTCTGATCCTCGTGTAGTCACTGATTAATCATGTCCCATGGATGTGTCACTTAAATTTTATTGGCATCTATTTCCTCATTTATGGAATAAAGGGTTGAATTCACAGGTCACTGACTTCAGGCCCCTAAGTAGAATTTGACCAACATAGATATATTTGTTCAGCTCCGTGTTTTAAAGAATTGTGAATGCGAATGATACTTTTGATCCTCCTTTGAGTTTGCTGTTATTGCAGTTCCCTTTCTCAGCCTGGAGAGAAGCAAAGTCTTCTCCATCCTATTCTGAATTCTTCTCTATCCTACTCATTGCATGAACTTCTTCAACCTGCTTTCTTCACTCCTCTTCATTTGTCAAGATACATTTGGTGACTGGGTATAAAAGATTCCTCCACTTGAGCCACATTCTCCAAGAGCTGTATAGATCCACAGAATGTCGGTGGTGAAGCGGGGCCGCAGAGCTCCAAGCTGCTACATGTCTTCCCCTAGCTCCCTGCCTGTCTGAGCCTGCAGTGCTAGCTGAGGCACACAGAACTCAGCTGCCTCAACACTAGCACAGTCAATACACGGCGGAAGAAATGCCAGGACCCTCACAGCAAATCTGTCAAGTCCATCCTTGTAGCATGTTTGGGGGAGAATCTGGACATCAACAGCTATGCAGTGAACATAACTCTGGCTAAAATATGCGAGACTCTCTTTGTTGTGTCTCAAGCTCTTTGAGGCCCAAAGTAACTAACACCTTCCTTTCCAGGACAGCATGCTCGCTGCCCATTTAGAAGACAACGTTAGGAGCAGCCAGGGACAGCTAACTCCTTCATGTCTCAATCTTGAGGAGAGTGTTGGAAACCACTGCCCCTGCCTACACTTTGGCATCTAACCATTTGTGCTGAGTCCTCTGCAGAAACCTGGGAGATGCATGAGTTACAAGACTGCCCAATAGCAAGTTAGATGAGCAACCAGGGAAATTAAAGGACAGGTGTAAGTGAAATGTGTGTGTGTGTGTGTGTGTGTGTGTGTGTGTGTGTGAAATAGAAGCAGAACAGTCATGCCATAGAGAGCAGAAGAATATTCTAAATGACTTGTTGTATATTTGGTCACTTCATGTATGGTGTCAATCTCAAACCATTTGTTATTGAGAGTAAAACTTAAAAGTTTTTCCAATAAACTGTTAACAATGAACTATGAAAGAGAAAGTATATGTTAAGTAAAAAATTAAGTGCAGAATTTTCGTTTTATGCAAAGTAGATGCAGAAAAATTAGTATGCAGGAAATATTTTTTGTATTTACTATCTATCAGGGGAGAAATCATAATATTGCTGAACATACGAGAACCGGAAGACAGAAATCTACTGAAAACCTGTGTTCTTCAGTTACTAGTTACTTAAGAAGACTATACCCAAAGTCAAAACATTGACAAGTTTTCATTGACATCAATGACTCTTTTTCTAAATTATTTTTTTATTTTAATTCCAAGTTTTTACGGGAGTATATAAAAAGTGAAGCTAGAGCTGTTAAGAATGATCTCCATTAACAGAAAATTAACTTTATGGTAACATAGGCCAATTTTGTATGGTGTCTTCAGGTTCTTCAAATGGAAAATAATTAAGTTATTTACAATAAGGATTTCAGTTTTTATCCAGGGAGTAAATTGGACTTTCCAGGACATGTGCTCTGTGTTGTAACTGCTCTGCTGCACAAAACTGCATAGATGACACATGATGAATGGATATGGCTGAGTTCTGGTAAAACTTAATTCATGAAACATAAAATGTCTTTCACTAGGGCATTAAATATATGATAAAATACACGAAACTGTTGTTAAAACAATTATCAGCGATTTCATATTGTTCAACCTGTTAAATTATATTACATCCATACATTGGAAATACTCCAGTGTACAAGAATGAGGAGAGAGCCTCTATATACAATACATAAGGATATCTAGTATATATTAACTTAAAAAAAAAAAGATTTGTAGGACTCTGTGTACAGCATGCTGCCATTTAAGCAAAATAGAGATAAAATATTCATATTGTATATTTACTTTATTATTTAAAACATCCCTGAAAGGATAAAGAAGCATCAAGAGTGGTTACCTGCTTTGGGAGGAGGTAAAGAGGTGAGACTTTGTGGATGAAGGGAAGAAAGGTGGAAAATCTTTCACTGCATACCCATTTGTAGTTTTTGAGATTTAAAACTTGAAAACCCAAAGTTTTAAGTAAAAATTTAAAAGTGTACTTTCAACTCCACACAGCATTTACAATTGCACCCGGATATATTTTATTTCCGCATTTGTGTATTTGTTTCACTTTTTTATTTGTTTACTTATTCATTTTTGAAACACAGAGACTACTTCAGTTTTGTGCAACTTTTCCTATTGAAAAATGAAGCCTAGGAACTCCGGGGTGGCTCAGTCAGTTAAACAGTTAAGTGTCCAACTCTTGATTTTGGTTCAGGTTATGATCTCATGGTGGTGTGATTGAACCTGCTGCGGACTCTGTGTTAGGCTTGGAGCCTGCTTAAGATTCTCTCCTTCTCTGTCTGCTCCTCCCCCGCTCATGTGCGCACACAGTCTCTCTCTCTTTCTCTGTCTCTGTTTGGTTGTATGTAGTTCAAACACATATGACTTCTTTTAACATGAACAAACAAAAAGATGACTTTACAAGTTGATTGTTTCTAAGGTGTGCCCTTAAAGATTTTATAACTGAGGCAGATTTGCTAAGATTAGCAAAACCGTACCCAGTGTGGTGATTTCTGTGTGAAAATAGCTGGTTTACTCCATCTACTGATGGGCACACAAAATAAAGAACTGGAAAAATGATAGACTGATTAAACTGTTCATTAAACAATGTGATATATGTATATATATAAAATACCCACACACCTAAGCTGATAGACTTCAAGTTAGTAGGTATATTACCCATTTATTCTCTTTCTGGTACTTTAAGAATGCAAATTGCATAGCTTTCCAGAGTTCCCTAAGTTATCACTAGTACTATCTAATAGAACTTTCTGAAGTGATGGAAATGTTCTGTACCCCCATTATCCAATATAGTAACCATTAGCCACACATGGCTATTGAGCACTTAAAATGTGGCTAGATGCACACATGATTGTTTATTTTATTTAATTTTAACTTAAGCCAAAATAGAGTAACTAGGGGCTACTCTGTTAGAAAGTTCAATCAATTTCCTTTGAAAAACAAATAGGTTGTCTCTCAGTGTGGTTTTAGCCTATTCTTTTTTCTTACATCTGACACTTTTCTTATATTTTTTGTTTTGTTTTGTTTTTGTTTTTTTCCTTCTTGTCGAATGAATGCTTGGCTGGTTCTTTCAGTGAGGGTCTGTGCGTGGTAAGTTCTTTGTCTTCTTATGTCAGAAATACCCTAATTTGCTCACATTCTTGTGTAGTCATTTGGCTGATAGAAAATTTTATGCTGACAGTTATTTTTCCCTAGCATTTTCAAGCTGTTGTTCCATTATGTTCTGGCAGCTATTGTTGCTGATAAACAGTTAGCTGGAGTGTATTTGACTTATTTTTCTCTCTGTCTCTCTAGTAGTGTTTTGTTTATTCTTCATATTTTACAGCTTCGTTATTATGAGTCTTGGTGAGAACTTAAGGTTATTTTTCTTGGCATTTGAAGGGTACTTTCAACTTGCGGACCTGTATCTATTTTCAATTGTGGAAACCATTCAACTATTATATCTGCAAGTATGGATTCTCCATCACTTTCTCTATTCCTTTCTGGAAGTTTTACAAGTCTCACTTTATCTTCCATGCCTCTTCTTCTCAT
The DNA here is from genome assembly GCF_023721935.1 of Panthera uncia. Lineage (NCBI taxonomy): Eukaryota > Metazoa > Chordata > Mammalia > Carnivora > Felidae > Panthera > Panthera uncia. Next base: position 64,611,442 of record NW_026057577.1, read on the forward strand.
CTCTTTATCTGACTAGCAAACCAGTAAACTAGGTGGATTCTGGTGAAGTACTCAACCACTTGACTAATTTGCTCTTAGACTACGCCAAATGAGCATTGTCCATAATTTCTTATTCTTGTATTTATCTCCTCGATATTCTCAACATATTATTATTCCTTTATTTTTCTTTTATTCTTTTATTAATCTCCTTGATATTTTCAAAATACTTATTTTAATATGTTTTTCAGATTCCCCTGTTAACTAATGTCATTAGAATCAAATCTTTATTTTGATACTGATAGAGTATTTTTCTTTGAACTTTTGGATTGCAACCTCATGTGAATGGGAAATCTTTCTCACCCTACTGAACCCTGTGGTTGACTCCACCCAGAGCCCTGAGGACCATAAACTCTGCTCAGTGATTTAATGATACATGGGGTTTCTCTCCACGCAATATGTTAGATACCATGGCCAGTATGCCTCCCATACTAGCCTCCCATACTATGCCTCTCATACTAGTATGCCTCCCATACTCCCATACTGGTTTAGTTTACCTCTACAAGTTATGTCTGCATCCTCCTACCTCTCTAAGCTGAAATGCTGTTTAAGCTATAGATCCAGGTCAATCTTTCCAACAGATTTGTTTCATACTCCCTTCTTGTGCAGGGTTAACTTACCTTTCCATTGACTCAGGTCCAATCTCCCTTCACATGGAACACTTTTAGTCTTTTACTGTACAGTGGGCCAAACTCCCAGTGACCTCTACTTGCTTCTGGACCAGAAGTCCATCCAGACCATAACTTCTTCTGGGACACCCCGGTGGCTCAGTCAGTAGAACATCTGACTTTGGCTCAGGTTATGGTCTCATGGTTCATGAGTTCAAATCCCTCATTGGGCTCTGTGTGTCCAGCTCTGAGCCTGGAGTCAGCTTCCAATTCTGTGTCTCTGGCTCTCTCTGCCCCTCCCGACTCAAGCTCTCTCTCTCTCTCTTTCTCCCTCAAAAATAAATAAACATTTAAAAAATTAAAAAAAAAAAAAAGACACCATAACTTCTGTCCTTCTTCTGGTTATTTATTTCTGTCCAATTTCTAGGCCATAAGACACAAATATAATAGAGAAAACATAGAAACACAGAAAATGAGAATGTTTTCTTTATTATATATTTTTTAAAATAAAAGCAGTGTCCCCAGCCCTGGCATGCTCCACGGCAGGGATGGCAGTGGGTATTGGTATTTATGTGTGTAGATAATATGGAATAATATATAAATCATTACATCAAAAACAAAAGAACAGAAAGGATGCCTTCAAGTGCAGACTTATGATGTCTTCTTGAAAATGGATTTACCCTGGCTTTTCTGCCTTGTGCTGGTCCCTTGAAAGTATACACATCTTGCCATCTTAATATTTTCAACTAAAACAGTACTAAATACCTAAGACAAAATACTTTATTGAATAAATAAATGCATAAATGTTCCCCTTTTCCTGAAACCAATGGTTTTAATTAATGCAGCTATGTAGCTACAAGTTACATTGAAACCACATTGAGTAAAGGCCAAAGAGGGGTAAGTCAGTCCTTGCATTCCAATTACACTTATTCTCTGAGTAAATGTTCATAAATGTAGATAAGCTTGTGTACATCTGAGAATCAAAACATGGATCCCTTTGCTGTAGCTGTTTTATTCGCGGTGGGCTGGTCTCCACTTAAAACTGGTTTAGACATTTCAATTGAGTCAGTCATTTACAGTTACACTTTTGTTATATAGCACTTTCACCTGACAGTGTTATGGTGGACATATTCAGAGTTCCTAAATGAGAGCTCACCATGTTTATATCTTAAGGCATTTCAGTCACAAAAACTTATCAGGACTTTGCTTAAGTGTACTTAATTTTATTTTATACAAATCTCGTCGAATTTGGCTCTCTGGTTTCCCAGAAGACTATAAAGGGAAGAGATTGGATAGTACAGACAAGTAGATAGGCACATTGAGATCAACTGGAAATAAGTACTAATAATTAAAGAGGGCAAAAAAATTTATATACGGCCATTTTGCCGAATCTGTTTTGCATCTTGTACTTAGAGGATCACTGTGTTATAATCAAGCATAGTTATCGACTCACAATTTATGTTGACTAAGAAAAGGTTAAATTATGTTCAGTATGCTCTGATCAAGTGGTGAGGGGAAGCACAGGGAACATTGTAGAAATATTTACTTGCAAACTGATCTGGTAGTATCCATAATGATTCAGTACCCAAGAACTGTAGATAGCTGAGACAGAATTATTTGAGTCTAATTTAACCTTTTCTGAGATTATCTGTATAGTTTGGATGAGCATAGAGTGAAGAGAGAGAGAGACTGAGAACTTCAGTAGTGTAGGTGCTTCTATTCAATGTTCTGCTCATTGACCTCATGCCCTGGAATGAATGAGTTGGCAAACGTGAATCCATTCTTTCCACAAAGGGTCTCAGTTCATACAATTCTGTTACCACAGAAGCATCATCCAAGCTGAGTAGGATACTAACTTTTAACCATATACTTTTGGAGGATGGGGTGTATGACAGACCCTAACAATTCATCTGGTTTCAACCTCAAACAGCAGTCTGCTGCAATTCTAGGACTGGAGGGCAGTGGCATTGTGTCTGTTGGATTTACGCAGCAATGGTATGTTGATCTCTAATATGGCACCTTCCTAAGGAAAATTCAAGGTATTATGGCTTTTTCTATTTTTGCTTTATGTGCCAATACTCTGAATAAACCCTCAACTAAAAAGCAATTAAACAATCAATGAAGACCTTAAGGATTGTGAAAGACAGGATTGTCTCCCTGACATACTGATACCTAAATCTCTTGTACCCAGCACACAGTAGGTATTTTTTTAAGTTTGTTTTTTTATCATCTCTATACCCAACGTGAGGCTCAACTCACCATCCTAAGATCGAGCTGCATGCTTCTCTGACAGAGCCAGCCAGGGGCCCCAATAGGTATTACTTTTAAAATACTTTTTTTTTTTTTAATTTGACTTCTTTGAGGAAAATCAAAAGATATTCCTGTTAGTTTATCAAGATTTAACTGGCTATTTCAGATGAAAATATAATGTTTATGAAAGTAGGAACTGCATTTACTTTTTCCACTTTTATTTCCTCAAAGCTTAATGTGGTGGGAGCATAGTAACTATTCAACTACCCATGAGTGAACTAGTAAACCAATCTAAAGTACATGGAGTCAAGGCATGCTCAGTAGTGCATTTAAATTTAACTAGCAGTTAAGTGAATCTGACTAAGGATGAGAAACATGTAGCAAGTAAAATAATTGGCTTTACTTAAGAATTTGAAGAGGATTAAAGCACTTGATTTGTATAATTAATGATATTAATAGACTGATGTTCATCACTTCTGTGCCTTTTAAAGCTTTCAGTACCTTTGAAAGAAAGTAAAAGGACTTTTACCTTATATTTCAATTGGAAATCTCCTATTGAATAAGACAAGGGTGGTAACAATTGAATACTATTATATATGTATGTATGTGTAGATGATACATAGTAGCATTACAGACCACGACATGCTCCACATGTTTTCAGTGAATCTTTCCCCACACTGTTCCCTGGACCAAATGTGTTTTATTGCCTTCTGGATTTCAGCATCATTTACAAAGATGAAACCTAACCCATGGGAGCTATGAGTCCATGTGAAACTAAGCAGAATTAATTACTGTGAAGTACATTTGTCAGATTAAGAAAAGTTGGAGATGTTCTGAGTTGGGATTAATAACTGGTGAGAAGTAAGAGAGCCTTCCCTCCTTTGAAAATAAATTGTCTCCCACAGGTCATCAGGGATCTTTCTTAGGAAATCCAAATACCAAGTGGAAGAGTTACTCAATCTTACACTGAATCCATTAATAGTTGGAATATTGGTAGAAGAAAATGAACATGATATGGAAAACCAGAAACATAGAATGAGTACAAATCCATTTTCTCCTCTGATTAAGTCTTATCCTTTTTTAGTTCTCCACGTAGTTTTTTATTGTGAATTATAAAAATTTCTTCATTTTCTAAGACTGCTGAAATCTATCCCTAGGCATTTTGAGAATAAAATTCTGAGGTCTACATTCTCTAAGGTCTGTCTTCAAGTCCTGTTCATTTGCCAACACGGTGGGATTCAAATTCTTTAACAGCAGCAACTGTTTTATGGCATTCTGTATTTTAAGATAAGATATACCACTATTAGAATAGATGACACAAAACATAACAAACCATGGTTTCACATGCCATTGCTCCCTGATGTTTTCAAATATTGAAATATGACCTCTTGCTTAAGATATTTGTAGGGAAATGTTCCTTATTTTTTTTAAATTTTTTAATGTTTATTTATTTTTGAGAGAGAGAGAGTGAGACAGAGCGTGAGTGGGGGAGGGCCAGAGAGAGGGAGACATAGAATCGGAAGCAGGATCCAGGCTCTGAGCTGTCAGCACAGAGCTCAATGTGGGGCTCGAACCCATGAATCCTGAGATCATGACCTAAGCTGAAGTCAGACACTCACCGGACTGAGCCACCCAGGTGCCCCATGTTCCTTCTTTTTTAATGTCCACAGATGTGATTGTTTAATGGAGAGTCTTTAAATTTTATGAGATTTCTTTACACACACACACACACACACACACACACACAGACACTACACAAATGCAAATTAAAATAGAATCCTTGATATGAAAATATCAAATCTAGAACAAGCAAAAATGTTTAGTGTGTTTCTTGCCCTTAAATGTAATAAATGAATGGACTATGGAACATAAAAAAAAAAGGAAACTAGGCGAGCAAGGAAGACAAAGCAGGACAAAGAAAGACTTTGTGTTCCTGGGAGCATATTAAAGATAAAAGGAAAATATAAATCAAACTGAGAAAATGCCCTTTGAGTGGCTTCCTGATGGAATGACACAATCACATGTTGAGAGCCATATGGGAGAGTTCAAACAGTTTTAGACCTGAGCCCAGAGGGCAGTGAGGAGGCTGGCTGGGAGAATAATTTGTTTTGTTTCTTGGGAGGAAGGCCAGAATGACTGATGCTTTGACAGTTCCTGCTGGCTGATCAGCAACTCCTTCCAATTTTTCTTAACCTCTTATGAGAGATAAGACTAGAAGGGCAGAGGCTGTGTAGGAGGTGATGACAGGGAACAACACTCAAAGTAAAAAGAGAGCCTGACACTACAAGCACATTCTAGTCAGACACCAGAGCTTGAACTGATTAGGCTGTTTAGTCGGTTTTACATGGCAGCCTTTATAGAGCTCTAATTCTTCAAACAGGAGAGGGTTGTGTTTCCACTGGTGTTAGAAAAATGTTAGTTTTTGACAAAAAGGCTGGACTTGACATAAGACAGATGCAACTTTAGTTAAAGCCTATGAGTAATTGAAGATCACTGTTCCTTAAAAAAAAAAGGCTGCAAGAAAATATAAAATATTTTCATTTTGGTTTAGAGGAAATTATACACCAGAAGTTTAAATTTTGTGCAATATATGGCCTACATGTTAGAGAATTTCTCTTAGCCTGAAGGAAATTAAATTTCTAACCAGCAAAAAAGAATACTAGAAATTGAACATTAAAATACTTCTCATTGTTACAGCCTTCCAGTTACGGAATGAGTAAGTCACAGGAATAAGGAATATAGTCAACAGTATTGTAATAGTGTAGTGTGGTGACAGATATAGCTACACTTGTGGTGAGCATAGCATAACATATAGAATTGTGGAATCACTATATTGTACACCTGAAACTAATGTAACACTGTGTGTTGACTACATGCATATAAAAATTAATTTTAAAAAGTCCTAGGCAAATATAGTAGCTAAAATTTATCATTACATTTATCTCTGAGCTCCTGGTCAGTCAAAGCAGAAATGAAAACACAATTGGTTATAGCATCCCATTAGCTGATGAGTGAAAGCCAATCAGGAAAAATGAATCTTTTCCTGTTGCTAAGTCCTCTAACCTTTATATGATGTCAGAGTGAATTATGTATGTAATGGAGAATGAACATCAGTATTGGTGACGTTACAAAAAAAAATACTTCTCATTGTTAATAAAAAGCACATTGGTAGAGAAAGAGTCAAATATGTCAGTGAATTAAAATTTTGAACTATTTGTGTATATAGCTACTCGCTGAAACAAACTTATCCCACATAGAGAACTCCTTATGGATGGAAAATATATGCTAAAAAATACAGGGTTTTTTTTAAATATGAAATTTATTGTCAAATTGGTTTCCATACAACACCCACTGCTCATCCCAACAGGTGCCCTCCTCAATACCCATCACCCACCCTCCCCTCCCTCCCACCCCCCATCAACCCTCAGTTTGTTCTCAGTTTTTAACAGTCTCTTATGCTTTGGCTCCCTCCCTCTCTAACCTTTTTTTTTTCCCTTCCCCTCCCCCATGGTCTTCTGTTAAGTTTCTCAGGGTCCACATAAGAGTGAAAATATATGGTATCTGTCTTTCTCTGTATGACTTATTTCACTTAGCATAACACTCTCCAGTTCCATCCATGTTGCTACAAAAGGCCATATTTCATTCTTTCTCATTGCCACGTAGTATTCCATTGTGTATATACACCACAATTTATTTATCCATTCATCATTTGATGACATTTAGACTCTTTCCATAATTTGGCTATTGTTGAAAGTGCTGCTATAAACATTGGGATACAAGTGCCCCTATACATCAGCACTCCTGTATCCCTTGGGTAAATTCCTAGCAGTGCTATTGCTGGGTCATAGGGTAGGTCTATTTTTAATTTTCTGAGGAACCTCCACACTGTTTTCCAGAGTGGCTACACCAGTTTGCATTCCCACCAACAGTGCAAGAGGGTTCCCGTTTCTCCACATCCTCTCCAGCATCTATAGTCTCCTGATTTGTTCATTTTAGCCACCCTGGTGAAAAATACACAGTTTTAAAGCAGTATTGTAAGGGGTGTAAAGGACCAAAAATGCACCACACTACTTAAGACAATGATTTTACCTAGAGTTTGCAATAAGGAGAAGGTGAATGTTCATTAATGAGAAAAATCTATAAGAAAAGAAGGGGACCAGGGGCTTAAAGGAGGCAGGTAGACCAGGAAGTCATCCAAATCTTACGAGAATTTTGAGAAGGATGGAGTTAGATCTCATCCAAGGCACTGAGGAAAGATTGAAGTGGATACTATTTTGGAACGTGAGATGTCTTACTGTGGTTTGTTATTTTTTGGAGGACAAAAGAGAATTTCGTTATGGAAGCACAAGGCTTAGATGAAATTCAATCTGGGCAGGTGGAAATTGAAAATGTGCCTTCTTTGTAGTTGCATGCACAGCATTGACCCTGCAGTTAACCAACATTTTCTGTATTTTTTGGCAAAATATATCAAAATTAGTTAGCAGAACCTCAAAAGTGGGGAAGTAATGGAAAGAGAAAGAAAGGAGGGAGGGGGAGAAAAAGGAAGGAAAGACAAAAAAAAATCATTGATGACAAACCAGTGGGCTAAGAGTTTTATTCCCCATTGTTCATTATCAGGTGGCGCTCTGTGTGTTCATGGGGACTTAGTGTTTTGTAGCCTTAGCTCATTCCTAGAGAATTTCCTACATTGAGCTAGTTTGAAAAAAAATCAGGATATGCAAAATTAAAAACCTTGTAAGTATTTGCACAATACCTTTTAGCTACAGAGGTAAACTGGTTTAGAATATACATAAAATCAACTCTTCCCTCAATCCTAGTAAATGCCTTCATTGATCTTTTCTAAAATAATTACTTCAGCCATAGAATCTACAGATACATATCCTAGACCCTTATAAGAAACAACTTTTCTAGATTGACATAACCCTCTGAATGAGTCTATCAGTTCAGCCCAAATGCAAATAACTTTAACCTCAAAATTAACTGAAATATCACCATACTTTGAAAAAGTCTCCTAATGACATAATTGCAAAGTTCTCCATCAACTCCAACAATCTCTGATTGTTCTTCTGTCTTCCTTATTTGATACCTTGATACTTTTGAAGAATACCTGCCAGTTATTTGTAAAATGTCCCTCAATCTGAGTTTTCTAATATTTCTTAATGATTATATTCAGGTTGTGTATATATGACAAGAATACTACAGTAGTCATGTTCTCTTCTTATGAATCCAGAGGCACATAATTTTGATATGTTCTATCAAACAAAAGAGGGGGGGAAAAAGACTAGAGTGGTAGTTTTCAAATTTTAGTGTACCTCAGAATTACCTGAGTCAGCTTCTAGAAAAGTAGTTGAATTTGCCTTCATTGCTGGCTCCCTTTCTCTAGCACAATCTGGCCCCATGTTGATCAGGTGTTTGATGGATGTCAGAAGGCTATTTAGCCAATTTACACAAAACTAATAGTACATAGGAAGAAAGAGGATGTTTTAGTCCTAGTGTAGAGAGAAGCGTCCCCCAGAAGGGCAATGAGTGAGCGTTCTAGTTTTACCTTTCTTCTCCACACTGCTGTTCCTTTGAGGAACAGGAAAGCAGCCACTGGCATTGGCCACTAAAATCAGAACAGAGTAGGAGTCTCTATAGGGTGGGGACAAGCAATCTGGTTAGTACCCAGCATTCTTTCTTCTCTCTCTCTCTCTTACTTACTGGGCTAGCAATTTATATCAGACAGTATTTGTCCCTGAATAGAAACAATGCCTGAGAAAGACAAGTTTGGCGGTACCTGAGGACAAGGGAAATCTGTTTCAGGAGAGAGAGAAAAAGGGATAATTAAATGCAGACTGTAAAAGAGGCACCCCTCCCCAGGTCACTTGAAGGAACCTGGGCTAAGGTATACATCAGTGTTCTCCAAACTTTAGAGTGCAAATAAATCACGTGGCTGGTGTTATTAGTATGCAGATTCTGATTTAATAACTTGGGAATTCCCTGAAATACTGTCTTTCTAATATGCTCCTAGATGATGCCAGTGCTGCTGGTCCTGTCTTTAGACACCACTTTGAGAACCAAAGGTTTCAATACTACCAGACAGAACAGTTAATAATGCCAAAGCAATGAAAGATGAACTTACAGAGAAAATCAGCATGACTTCTGAGGACTTAAAGTACTATGAAAGACAGATAACAAATAGAATAGCTGATACAGAGTTAGTAGAGGTAATGATATGAAAAGAATATAACATATAGACATAATGATTTCCTAAGGGGCATAAAGATTTTGGAACCCAATTGAAGATACTCAATATTAAAAACACATAATTGTTGGGGTGCCTGGATGGCTTAGTTGGTTAAATGTCTGACTCTTGATTTCAGCTCATGCCATGATCTCATGGTTTGTAGGATCAAGCCCCATGTCAGGCTCAGTGCTGAACATGGAGACTGCTTGAGGTTCTCTCTTTCTTTCCCTCTGCCCCTCTCCCCCACTCACACACAGGTACTCTCTCTTTCTCTAACAAAAAAATTAAACAAAAATAATTGTTGAAGTAATTCAGTAGATGGGTTGAATAGCAGAATTTAGAAAGCTAAAAAATAAATTTTTGATCTAGAATATAATGGTCAAGGAACTTTCCCAAAGTTCTCAGGAAAGAATAAAGGAAGGAGACATGTTAAGACCCATATAAAAAGGGCCTCCTCAGAACAGGATATAAAAGTAAACAAGACAGAGGAAATATTTGGGAAAAAATGTAATCTTCCAGATTTATACCCAGAATGATATAAACTCTCAGATAAAAGGACAGAGTAAAGAACAAAATAGTTACTGAAAAACCCATAACATGAAAACACTAGTGAAATTTAAGAACATCAAGACTAAGTCCTATACACTTTTGGAGAGAAAAAAGATCATTTAAAAAAAAATTTAGACTGACCTCAGACTCCTCTCCAACAACACTGAATCATATTTGAGAGGGAAATATTAAATTTTTATATCCAACTAACCTGTTGCTTAAAGGTAAGGACAAGTAAAAGTATTTTTCCTCAGCCATACAAATCAAAAAGTTCTTACTGTGCAAAGAACCACATTTTTTGTTATTCATTTTTTTTCCTTTGTTTAAAATTTAAATCCAAGTTAGCCAATATACAGTGTAATAATCATTTCAGGAATATATTTTAGTAATTGATCACATACATATAATACCCAGTGCTCATCAATTTAGCTCATCCCCCCTTTATGCCCATTGCCCATTTAGCCCATCTACCTACCCAACACCCCACCCGCAACCCTCAGTTCTTTCTATTTAAGAGTCTCTTATGGTTTGTCCCCCTCTTCGTTTTTGCTTTTATTCTATTATGTTCATCTGTTTTCTTAAATTCCACATATGAATGAAATCATAGGATATTTGTCTTTCTCTGACTGATTTATTTCACTTAGCATAATACACTCTAGTTCCATCCACATTGTTGCACATGGCAAAATTTCATTCTTTTTGATCACTGAGTGTATATATATATACATATATACATATATATATGTATATATATGTATATATATATACACACATATATATATATGTATATATATATATACATATACATATATTACATCTTCTTTATACATTCATCAGTCAATGGATATTGACCTCTTTCCATACTTTGGCTATTGTTGGTAGTGCTGCTATAAACATTGGGATGCATATGTCCCTTTGAAATAGCATACCTGTATCCCTTGGAGTAAATACCTAGTAGTGCAATTGCTGGGTCATAGAGTAGTTCTGTTTTTAACTTTTTGAGGAACCTCCATACTGTTTTCCAGAGTGGCTGCACCAGCTTGCATTGCCACCAAAAATGCAAAAGAGATCCTCTTTCTCTGCATCCTCGCCAGCATCTGTTGTTGCCTGAGTTGTTAATGTTAGCCATTCTGACAGGTGTAAGGTGATATCTCACTGTGGTTTTGGTTTGTATTTCCCTGATGATGAGTGATGTTGAGCATCTTTTCATGTGTCTGTTAGCCATCTGGATGTCTTCTTTGGATAAATGTCTATTCATGTTTTTGCCCATTTCTTCACTGGACTATTTGCTTTTTGGGTGTTGAGTTTGTTAAGTTGCAGAGAATCATTTTGTAAGTCAAGTGGTCTGGAATGGCTCTGATATGCATTTGGAAAATAGGTGATTGTGCTGCAGACAGTTCATAGGTGATTCAAAATGCTCCCTTTGAAAAGAGCTTAATTAAAGGAATATCTTTCTGAAGTCTTTCAACTTGGAATTAAGCTTTCATACATTAGAAAGACTGCTAAACTCATAATAAGTAATACTTGTTAATCGTTGAGCACTTTTTCACTTTCCAATACTTTTAAGACTTAGTTTTAAATTTTCTCATTGTGAAATAATTTCAGACTTACCATAAAACTGCCCAAGTACTACAAAGGGAGTTCCCTTATACCTTTTCTTGAATTTCTTCAAATGTTAATACATTGAATCCTCATAGTACAATTATTAAAGATAGTAAATTAACAACACAGAATCCTCAAATAATATACTCATCTTATGCAAATGTCAATAATTATCTCATGTCATTTTTCTGATCTAGAAGTCAATGAAGGATCACACATTGTGTTTAGTTGTTATTTTTCCTTAATCTCTTTCAATCTCTGATTGTTCTTCTGTCTTCCTTATTTGATACCTTGATACTTTTGAAGAATACCTGCCAGTTATTTGTAAAATGTCCCTCAATCTGAGTTTTCTAATATTTCTTAATGATTATATTCAGGTTGTGTATATATGACAAGAATACTACAGTAGTCATGTTCTCTTCTTATGAATCCAGAGGCACATAATTTTGATATGTTCTATTACCAGTGATGTCAAGTTTGACTACTTGGTTAAGATAGTGTCTACCAGGTCTCTCCTCTGTGGTATTATCCAAAAGGTGATGTTTTATTTCCATCATTTCTTTCTCAGTTTTATTATTATTATTATTATTTTTAGAGGTTGGGAGAGGGGTACAGGGAAAGAGAAGGAGAGAATCATAAACAGGCTCCATCCTCAGTGCAGAGCTCAACATGGGGCTTGACATCACAACCATGAGATCATGACCTGAGCCAAAATCTAGAGCCAGACATTTAACCAACTGAGTCACTCAGGTGCCCCTTCTTCATTTTTTTTTTTAAACGTTTATTTATTTTTGAGACAGAGAGAGACAGAGCATGAACGGGGGAGGGTCAGAGAGAGGGAGACACAGAATCTGAAACAGGCTCCAGGCTCTGAGCTGTCAGCACACAGCCCGACGCGGGGCTCGAACTCACGGATCGTGAGATCATGACCTGAGCCGAAGTCGGACGCCCAACCGACTGAGCCACCCAGGCGCCCCAACCCCTTCTTCATTTTTAAGTTGGAATTCTACTATAAGAACTTTCCCTTTTCATTCATTCATTCATTCATTCATTCATTGACTTCAGTATGAACTTACAGCCATTTTTTCATCCCATGAATTTATAATCCATTATTCTAATTATTTTTTGGTTATATTATTCTAGATTTGGTCATGGGGACTTCTTCAGCTTGGCTTCTGTGTCTTTTCATCCTGTGCATGTTAATTTTTAAGTGTTTCTTTAATTTCTGAAACCACATGGCATTCTGGATTCAACTTGTACTTTCCCTGCCCCGGTCTTAGACCCAGCCATTTCTCTAAGGGGTACTGATTGGTTGTATTGGAGAATCGTGTTTGAGACCAAGATGTGGAAGTGAGGTGTACTTATGGCTACTGCAATGTCATTGCTTCTTGGCCTTTGCAGAGAATAGAGCTAGGAAATACATGTATTTATATGTTCACATCTTCACCTATTTTATGTTTCTTTATATGTATAAACATTGAAAATCCTGAGTTCTGACTCTTCCACCACCACAATATCCATCTTAGGCTTGCCCACTTCTCCACTTGTAATTCCTTTTCCTCAAGAGGTAGCAAATCCGGCTGTCATTATCTAGACTATACTCACTTATTTTCTCAGTTCTAGAATACACATGAAGTAGTTTCAAATTTGCTAACCCATCTGCCATGAAAAACAGTTCACTACCTAGAGTACGATATTTGTATAAAATTCTTGTCCTTAGCCTTAATTTATACAGTCAAAATAGTATTTTGACTTAGATTAGTTCAAATCTAAGAACTACTTAGATTCGTTCTTCCTCACCTGCTTCCATGTGGTTATCTTACTTGTGATACAGTTAGTTCATTTTTTACTGTTTGTAGTTGATTTTAGAGTCCACCAACATTGAGGTTAATTTTATTTTATTTTTGAGCATGTGAAACGATGACATCTAAAACTCAAAACTGTTGACAAGGAATCCATGGAGAAGTGACCATCCTCCCTATCTCTTCTCCGATATTTTCACCACATTCCTATCCATACCCTCTAGGAAACCAATCTCATTAGTTTTTAGTGTATTCTTATATTTCATATATTTCATGCTGCACAAATGAACAGATCCTTGTATACTTCATATAGCTTTTTTTGCTTTTCTTTCTTTCTTTCTTTCTTTTCTTTCTTTCTTTGTTTCATTCATTCATTCAAAACTTACTCTGCCTGTTATAAATACTGCTTTAGAAACATATTTTTTACTGGGCAGAATATGGTAGAAAACACTCCTTACAATTTCATAGAGATATTTTTCATTCCTTTTTACAAATGTGTTGTACTCCATTCTTTGGATGTACCATAATGTATTCAGCCACTCTTCAGTGTTTGGATATTTATATTCCTTATAATATTTTGGAATTATAAACAATCCTGCAATGAATCACCTTATGCATAGGTATTTTCATTACATTTAAAATGTATCTTAGAATAATTTCTTAGAAATGGGATTGTTAAATCAAAATGTGCACGCATAGGTTTACTTATGGGGAACATTGAGTAAAGTGTAGAATTGTTGAACTAATATGTTGTACACCTGAAACTGATATAACATTGTATATTAATTATACTTTAAAAAATAAGGGCATGTGTAGATTTCTTATTGACAAATTTTTCTGCAGATGACTTGCACCAGTTTGCATTCTCTGCAACAATTTATGAGTGTGCCAATTTTCCTAAAGTCTTGCTAATAAACCTAGTTGTTTTCAATTTTTGCTAGTTTTATAAATGGTAAGTGGTACCTCAGTGTTGCATTGATTTGTATTACACTGAGGGTGAGTATCTTTTCATGTGTTTAAAGACCATTTAAAAAATAAGTATTTGTGAGTTTTTTGATTATAGGTTTTTAATTTTTTTTAATGTTTATTTTTGAGAGAGAGACAGACAGACAGAATATGAGCAGGGGAAGGGCAGAGAGAGAGATAGGGAGACACGGAAACCAAAGCAGGCTCCAGGCTCTGAGCTGTGAGCACAGAGCCTGACATAGGGCTTGAACCCACAAACTGTGAGACCATGATCATGACATGAGCTGAAGTCTGGCACTTAACTGACTGAGCCACCCAGGCGCCCCTCTGATTATAGGTTTTTAGTCTTTTGCACAATTTTAAGAGGTGGTTTTTTTAAATGTATTGGGGATATTAACCTTGGGTCTATGGTACATGCTGTAAATGGTTTCCCCCTGATTATCAGTTCTTTCTTGACTTCATTTATGATGTATTTGTCATGGTACAAGTTTTTATTTTTATGTAGTTAAATTTATCAGTCTTTTACTGTTTCTGAGTTTTAGTCACAAAGTTTTTTTTTTTTTTTTACCCTGACATTAAAGAATTCACCCATGTTTTCTTTTAATATCTGCCTCATTTTCTTACATTTAGCTCTCTAATTCATTTGGAATTGAGTCTTGTGAAAAGTGTGAGGTATAGTTCTAGTTTTGTGGTGTTTTTTTTCCAAATGGCTACCCAGTGGTTACAATCCAATACTGATTATTAAAAAGTCCATTTTTGTCCCCATGATTCAAGAAGCTACATTTACAATATATAAAATTTGCATATCTACTTAGGTATATTTCTGAGCTTTCCATTCTATTTCACTGATGTGTCCATCTATTCATGTGACAATGCCAAACTGTTGCAGTTACAGAGGCTTTCTTTATAGGATATTTGAATGATAGGGTTAGTCTCTCTGTTGTAGGCTTTTTTCCCCCAAGTTTGTTTATTTATTTTGAGAGACCTAGAGAGAGAACACAAACAGGGTAGGGGCAGAGAGAGAGGGAGAGACAATCCCAATCCCAAGCAGTCCTCACGCTGTCAGCACAGAGCTCCATGCAGGGCTTAAACCCACAAACCCTGAGATTATAACTTGAGCCAAAATCATGAGTTGGATGCTTAATTCACTGACCCACGCAGGCGTGTCTCCACTGGAGTTTTTTTTATTTTTCGTTTTATCCTGGTTATTCTTACATGTTTGTTTTCATTATGGATTTTAATATAAACTTCTCTAAATAAAGGTTGTTGGCATTTTATTGTGATTTTGCATAATTTATAAATTAGGGAGAATGGTCTGCTTTAGGACATTGAGTCTTGATCTTGATATTCAAGAAAAAATCGTCTTTCCTTTTGTTCAAGTCTAATTTTTGGTCTTTCAGAAGAATTTTAAAGTTTTAGTCATATGTACATTTCTTGTTGAGTTTATTTCTAGGTATTTAATCTTTTTTACTATTATAAATGGGGTTTTCTCTCCCATAATGTCCTCTAACTGGATATTGTTTTGAACATTTTTATCAGTACTTTCCATATATTATTTAATCCCCACAGCTAATATACGAAGTACTTGTCAAAGTCACACAGCTAATAGTAGATGACAAGACAATGATTTTAAAGCAAGCATTCGGATTTCAGTGTACTACACTTTGTACTTCCCACTAATGATTTGTTCAGGAGTTAATTATCTAAAATCCATGGGCAAAAATCCAATATAATTTCAAAGCTCAAAGAGACTCCCAAAAGCAAAGGGTCAAATCTTCTGCAAGTTTTATCGGAAGAATTTTGACAATATCTAGCAATTTAACCTCAAAGGAGAGGGGATAACATAAGCAGATAGAACATCAGTTTGTTTTCTCATGAGGAGAAATCAAGAATTAATACAGGGGCGCCTGGATGGCTCAGTCAGTTGAGCATCTGACTAGGGCTCAGATCGTAATCTCACAGTTCATGGGTTCAAGCCCCATGTTGGCCTCTGTGATGACAGCTCAGAGCCTGGAGCCTGCTTCGGATTCTGTGTCTCCCTTCCCTCTCTCTCTGTCTCTCCACTGCTTGTACTCTCTCTTTCGCTCTCTCATAAATAAATACGTAAACAAATTAAAAAATTTAAAAAGAATTAATACACTTCAGCTTCTATCTCCAGCTCTAAAAAAAAAAAAAAAAAGAAAAGAAAAAGAAAAGAAAAGAAGGTCACAGAATAAAGACCTCAATTGTCTGGTCATGGGGGAACACAGCGCATTTTTCAATCGGATACATTTCCCAGGTGCTGCTTAATCTTAGGAAAATAGAGGTTAGGAGAAAAGCAGGAACACCCTGAAACCTGGAGGGTTCAGAGCTGGTTCTTGGAAGAAGAGGTATCAATAAAAGGGTGTTTGTCCCAATGTCCCAGGGACAGTGAGCAGCAGTCCTGTGTTGAGCACTCTACATAGGGCACATGAGCCAGAGCTATGACTGTGAAAATGGCAGACAGCTGCACAGTGGCCATGGCAGCAAAGAAATGACAGTGATCTTAGTAATGGAAGAAAAGTCCAATTGAGGCATAGCACGCTCAGATACCACCATCTCATCCCATTATGTTGATCAAGGAAAACCTAGAAGAGCTTGGCAGTGACTCCAGGAGAGACAGTGACATGTGAGGCAGCAAGGAAAGTCTCTACTGAGCAAACTTGGCTTCCAGAATTCACACTAGGGGAGGCCTGGCTAGACATCACTGTTTTTGTTGCTCTTAGGTTCTTTTTTCTTTCTCAGTCTGATAGCCTATAGAGATCTGTTCAAGAATTTGGGTGGGATTTACTATTCCAAAAATGAATCATTTACTCAACAAAAGCATGATTTGTGTGTGAAGGCCTATTATTTCCAGGTATTCAATATTAAAGTGTTTTCCCTGGAGCTATTTGTTTCCTTATAATGCACTATAATTTTGTACTTAATGCTATAGGGTTAATATTTTTAGGGTAGTATCTACGTTGCCCATACCATTGTATCAAGTTAAGCATAGAGGCTGCATATGACACTTGGACCCATTTTCCCCTCATTAAAACACTTGCCTCATGATGGAAATAGGTTTTCAAAAGACGATCTTCAGTGGAGTTTCTGGTCGTGGATTAAGGGCCTTTTGATAGGACAGATTCGCTGCTCAGAGGACTATAAGGATAGACATAACTATGACCATCAAGACTGTCACCTTTGCAGTCACCCAAGGACCACTGCAATGTTCAGATAAAAGATAAAACTATGATAATATTTATTACAAATGGCAACATAAAACAAATTCCGTGTTCTTAGGAAAACAAGTGGCTCTTGGTGACATCTGTCCTGTTTATTCAACAGCCAGCATTTGTCACTTTATAGCTATAGCTTCCAGCATTGTCAGAGTTATTAATAACAAGTCAGAGAAGAAAGCAAAGCTATTTGGAAGAGGGAACATGAAGTCAGAGTTCCTCATGTGGCACTTTTTCGTAGAGAAGAAAGCTTTCACCTATATTTAATAAGTCGGTGGGAGGTGAGAGAGTTAACATGAAACAAATTATATATTTTCATTTCATATTTGTTTTCCAGTGGTTTGAGACTTCTGGGACTTCAAACTTTATAGCAGTAACTCAGCTCAATATTATAGCATGTATCACCTTGAAAAAGCAATTGCAAATGCTTGTTTGTATTCTCTTTGTGCACTGAGTGGGCTGGAATCATTCTCTTCAAACATCATTTACAACTCGATGTAATGAGCATGTGTAGTCAGCAAAGGTTTTAAAAGTTAATGAGAAACACAAAACTTTGGGGACTTATTTCTCAATGCATTCAGTGTCTACAGCTAGGTCTGTGTTTTAAAAAGAACTCTGATGGCCTTGCCATAGATTTCATTTCCAGGACAATGGACTGGAAGCAGACATCCACCTTGCCTTGAACCTAATTAAGAAGGAGAAAGCAAAGGAGGAAGAAAAGGCAAGAATCATAAAAGGAGGAAGACAAGGAAAGCATAACATGGTTTTGTTTGAGCATCAGCAGGATGGGGAGAATGATCTTTCCCCAGGTAGAAAAACACTGTGCAGCCAGCCCAAGCAATACCAGGAAGTCAGAGGAAAGGTCAAAAGGTGAGAAAGCACAAAGAAGCAAAGTAAAAGGTCTCCCTTCACTGGATTACTCTTTTTTTGAATTTCAAAAGAGGTGAGGGGGCGGGGAGGCCTTTCCGACATGATTAATTGGGAGACCAGAATTGAATTTATGACACCACAGCACGTTCAAGGAGAGGTGGAGGCCTTTCTTCTGTTAATTCATTAAAGACAGGGAAGTAGCACCAACTATCAAAAAGAACAATGAATTAGAAACCTGAAACTCCTCTTGGCTCCACTGTTTATGGTCTCTATGGCCTTGGCAATTTAATGAACCACTCTGAGAATCTGTCTCCTCATCTCTAAGAGGAGAGCTTTGGGCTAGAGGTCACTTCCACCTTCCCAAATTTAAATTTTAAATTCAATTTCATTAGAGGTACTGAAATTTGGAGTTGTTTTTTTTTTTTTTTTTTTTTTTAAATAACGGGAAAGAGCAGGGAGAAATTTGTGAATATTAAGCAGTTCTTGCCTGATTGTGCTTAGAAAACTCCATAAGCTTTATAACCTCACTGCCTTTATTTTTTCCCAATTTCTTAGTCCTTAAATGTATTCATTCTAATTGAATAATGTCGTTCTCTTTCACTTCAATTTCTATTCGTTATTTCAGAGATTTGCATTATTTTGGGAAAGGCCAAGAATTGGAGAATTGGGCTAAACACATACTGAAAAATCCATGACTATACTATAAAGTAACTAACGGTATTTTATGTATGTATCATAACCAACAAATGCACCACTTTGCTATTTCAGCACATGTGTAAAATGGTGTTTATGTTACCTCTCTACAAGGGATCTGGTCTTCCAGAATAATTTCAATATATGTTCACTAATACACGATAGTCCTAAAGTCCCATGATTTACACACTTGAATACTTTTTCCCATTTTATCCACCATATGTCAAGAAGTATAGAATATTTTTGAAGCTACCTTTTGAGTTTAATTCTGGAGTCCAGGCATATACAAAATAAAGCAGAACTTGAGTCTAAGTAATAACCATGTAAAGAAAGCTAACCATATTTTGGCAAGGTTTTTGAAAGAACAAAACCAAACCAAAGTGTGTGCATTTGGGAAGTTCTATCCTGAAACTTCACAACAAATCTCTTGGTGATTCAAAGTCCACGGAGATCCTGGGTAGCTTCAGAATTTAGTGACTTTGTTGCAGTGTCCTACTATACTTTATAGCTAGAAATCTTCTTTAAGTTCCATTTCGGCCTTGAATCCAAACCACAGGCCTCAGAAAAGGCCAGTAAAAGCTTTAAGAGAAAGTTAAACATTGAATGATTGTCCACGTTTTTCATTCCACACATAGAGCAGTAGAGTTGAAGAGAGCAGTCTCCTAGATGACTGGATTTTAGAATTTTAGAGCGGAAAGGAAATGATCTAGTCCAAAGCTCTAATGAGGAGATGACAAAATACCCCAAGCGGTTTTTTTTCAAGGCCATGAAACCAATTGGTGACATAGTTTTTACTGGAAGTCACATTTTCTAACTTTTAGTTTAATCTCCTTTTACTGTACTTTTATTTCCAATTGGATAGCCTTGCATAAGAAAAACCATAACTAATAGCAAGCAACTTTCTCTGGGGGTAAAAATCTTTTGCCCTTTTTATGTGTTTCCATGTGGAGAGTCCATTTGGGCAACATGCCTTGCTTTTTTCTTCTTGGTCCTCATTCCCAGAGGAGGATGAGCATCTAAGGACTGTACAACTGGGAGCAGGAATGACTGGCATTGTCTTGGCCCTTCCCCTTCCCTCTCCTTTGAGAGCCTGTGTGTGCTCAGGTGAGGCATGCCCAGTGGGGAAAGCTGGGCCTCTGCAGTGAGGTCTGCTATGTTTTATACCTGCCTGAGAACAAGATAGGCAAGTTTCTTTGAGGCCATTTGGTTCACTGGCTTCCAACCAAGCCTTTAACACTAAGATAAATTCACCTCTAGGGGTACCTGGGTGGTTCAGTCAGTTAAGCATCTGACTCTTGATTTCAGCTCAGGTCTCAGCTCAAGCCATGATCTCACTGTTCATGAGGTTGGGCTCCTTGCTGACAGTGCAGAGGCTGCTTGGGATTCTCTCTGTGCCCCTCCCCTGCTCATGCTGGTGATCACTCTCTCTCTCTCTCTCTTTCTCTCTCTCTCAAAATGAATAAATATTTTTTAAAAAGATGATTTCACATCCATCTCTTGACCTCCTCTGTAGCTCCAATTTATTTCAAATCTGCATGGGAAGAGGGGATTTTTTTTACTAAGTTGCCTAAAATTCCAATGACTTTAACCTGGCAGAGTCTACATTTTCTTGCAGCCTACACTCAGTAATATTTATATAAACAAGTTAAAGACACTACTGTATGTGGAGTTATTTCTAGAGAATGTATTGCAAGCTCTAGGAAAGCGTTTGGGGTAATGGCTGGAACATCAGCAATATTCTGGTCTTGAGGCTGTCGAACACGATAGCACTATGAGAACAGGGCCCCATGATCTCCCAGGAGCCAGTTAAGGGGCAGACCCACTGTAATTGCCTGGCAGTCCTTAAAACTGTACATCTTCCCTGCATGTTTTCATGTAAACACCAGATGTGTGTTTGGTCTATGTCTGGAGGCTCCTTGTGTTTTCCTCCCATGCTTTGATGTTTATACCTGGTGAACATGAAATAAAGATATGCAGTTTGCCGCTGCTTCTGTTTCACTGGCGGAGGCCACCCTGTGTGTCTGCTCAGTCTACGTGAGAACTTTTTCTTCAGTGTGTGGCTACAACTATGTAAGCAACAGATGAGAAGGAAAACTTGGTAAGACCTGGCATGTCAAATCAACTAACTTGCTCTCTACTGGAGGGCAGAATCTCTCCTGCCACTTCAGCACTCCTCCACCTTATCTGGCTTTGTTTGCTTGTTTGTTTGTTTCACTGGATACACACCTCTTACTTTTCTTCAAATTTGCAGTTTTTAATCATACAAAATAAGAATTCAAGTTTTGTAACCTAAAAATATTTTACTTATTAAAACTATATTAATACTTTCATAAACTACTCAAAAAAGATAATGAGATGAACACGTGCATTTGTAGAACTGCGTGTTAGTCATGCCAGATCCCTGGGGAGGCAAGTCCCAGAATGACCTCATTTGTCTGTCTAGACACAGAGCAATCCATGTTCAGGTGCACACATTCAATGACTTGTCCAGCATGGTCAGCCCTCTGCTTCTTGATGGTTTCCTTCTGCTATGAATGTACATGTCCAGTTGTCTCCTGCTCAGAGTAGACATTGACCTTCTCATCCACCAGCCATTGGAGGAGGACTAGGGCCACAAAGATAATTAATCCGACCTGTTCTTCTGGGAGGATTTCCTGGTGGGCCCTCTTCCATCAGCATGTCTGGAATCACAGAAGTTTCCATAGCCTCTTTTTCACATCTTGCTGAAGCAAAACCACAAATTCAGCTATTCCCCAGAAGAAATCTGTTATTAAAGACTGTCTGTACGGGACTGACTCCAGACATTCCCACCCTTGTCCCTTTGAGACGTAAACCATCCTGCCCCTCGTTTTGTTTTCCACCCCAGGGCAACTCAGCCACCCTATTTGGTTTTGACTCCTGACTCTTTTCTCTCCTACAGAGCTAAGTGTTATCCTGGATATGCTAATACTAGCTATGTAGGCTGGTAACTTTTCTCTGAGCCTCAGTTCCTTTATCTGAAAGTGGTGAGAATAATTGTATTTGAAGGAATTGTATGGTACCTAAAATGTCTATCATGGCACTTCGTGTTACTTACTAATATTATTTTGATATGATTGTTTTCATTAGATTCCATTGCTACTTCCTTAAATAGTCTTAGGTATTCCTCTATTCTGCTCATATGGTACTTCCATATCACTTGTTTGCAGCAATTTCCACAGTGTACTTTAATTGTTTGCTTACACATTTGTGTTCTTCAGTGGCCTGTAAGTTACTTAAGAAGAATAACCGCTAGGTGTTACATCTTCATATCCCTGACTCCAAACTAGACTAATGACTTGAAAGGGCAAAGAAAATAAATGAAAGAATTAAAATGTAAGTGGTTATGTGAACAGGACGTATAAATGTTGTAATCTCATGTCATGGGGGAAGACTTACTATCAAATTAGGGGATAAGGCAAGTTATTGTAGAGACAGGAAATGGGACGTGGTCTGAAATTTCACAGATGGGTTTTCATAAAATCTTTTTTAAAACGATAAGAGAAATATGCTGGTCTAAGAGAAAAGTGTATGTGAAGTCTAGAGTAAACAAAGTGCTAGCCTGTTCAGGGCATGGGGAACAACCCAGACCTAAGATCTGATATTAGAAACATGTGGAAGATGAAAAGAGGTAAGTTAGAAACAAACCATGGTAGACTTTGGATGCCCAAACAAGACACTTGTACTTAGTTTGGTAAAAATGAGCAATCTCTAAAAGATTTGAGTGGAAGAGCCACAGTAATAGGACTATTCTGGTCACAATGTGTCAAATAGACTGGCTTAGGAAGAATGTCGAGTTAGTGATACAAATGATGAGGACGCAAAACCCTGAACTATAGAAACTGAAACAAAAAGGGAAAAAATGGATGCAATATACACATTGGAAGTAACAATGAAATCCATCTCAAAAGCACATGAAAGCAGACCTTGAAATTTTCTTACCAGTAGATTAGACAAAAGAACTACAAGCTTCTTCCTAAACTCTTCACCAAAAATCTTGGCTGCGTACACAGTGAAGAGTGAAAAATCAGACTTTGCTGAAATAGAAGCATAATGTAAATATTTTAAATTCCCCTTAGGTCTTGAGATTCTATTTCTTCCTTTTGTTCTTTCCACCAACACTTTATTCCAACATTTTGCATTCAGATTTATGGCTTTCTTCTGTCTCTAGATTCTTGAGCTCAACTGTGTTGACTGCAGTATATACCCAGAAAAGAGTTTTGCTAAGTATTTCTATTTATTCTTGCTAATGCCTTAAATATCAGGACTGAGCAGTTTAGTCTCCTAAAACATTTGCCAAACTTGCTTGAAGCCACCTTCTTTTTTGCCCATGTTCCTCAATTTCCCCCTTAAAATAGAATTAACCTAGTAAAGAAAAAAATATTATCTGGCATTTATGTGACTTGTTTTCCCAGGAAGCTCTCAGATCTTTTCCAGCCATATCCTGCTGAGAAGAGGAAAAGAATGAACACATCTCTGCATTTGAGAAAACAGATAGCAGGAAGGAAAAAAAAAATTGCCACAAGGGTTCGTGGAGAATCTGCCACAGAACCAGGAAAAAACCAAAACAAAACAAAACAAAAACAGCTTCTTGATGCATGGACAATAGCCTGTAGCTTCAGTGAAAATAGATGAGGAAGATCGTTACTGGGTGGCCTTTGGGGATGAAGAAAGCTCATTGCTCTGACTAGAAAGTGATGTCCTTGAAATAGAAGGATCACGATCATAACTATACAGCAGATATAAAAAATGAGCCTCTCCTTTCTCTAGAGATAGCTGCTACTTTCCTCAAAGACCAAATTCCCAGAATCAAGTTTTCTCCTAAGTTTACAGAAAGAGACAAACTACCATGTGCCCCACTCTGAAGGGCAGTAATAATCCAATTACAGTAGTATATATTCCTAAGATGATATATACCTAGAGCTAACTATAGTCTTTGATATCTTAATGTTCGCACATTCCCCCCTTTGACAGGGGAACAATTGTATACCGAATTCAGAAAATAATTAAACCCACACAGTTAAGCATCCAAAATTTTGTCCTTTACCTCGGTTGTTCAATTCTCACATAACAAAATATGTATATGTATACTCTGGATAATGACAATTTAATTGAGCCCATATTGTTCCTTGTGCCTATATGATATTTATTGCCCAGATATGCAGACAGGTATGATAATGGAGATGGTGCTTCTTTGTGCTCTATGAGTATCAAAACTTTGTGATACATTGTCTGCCAAGTTCAAGGGGGTCTTAAACTTGAGACTTAAGTAAGATAACAAAGGAATTGAGAATCAGCAAACTGACCACGACCTATTAGAATGATATCTATGTAGTTTATTATGCAGTTAACTTGAACAAGTTACATCTGTAAACTATAAATAAAAAAGAGTAGAATGCTGGTTTTAACTTGTTATTGACTTTTACTGAGAACTGATGAAACTTTTGTTGATTGTGACTGAGAGAATTGCCTCTGTTCTGGCCCAGATTTCTCTCCTCTCCTTTTTTATAGCTTCTATTTATCTTTCGTGAATTCTGTTCTCATCCAATCCCACACTGGTTGGTGAGAAATGACTCTTCCTAATGTGAAGCTCTTCATTATTAATTGTTGCTATTATTCATTATCAATCTACAAGGACTCAAATTCACATTTGAACTGTACTTACATAGTTCCGGGTAGTTTTGTTGCTGGC
The DNA here is from genome assembly GCF_023721935.1 of Panthera uncia. NCBI lineage: Eukaryota > Metazoa > Chordata > Mammalia > Carnivora > Felidae > Panthera > Panthera uncia. The sequence goes on from NW_026057577.1 coordinate 64,635,990, forward strand.
CTTTCATGATGATTTTCTTCCTTATACTGTGATAATGCCTGCATGTTATATGAGGTTGTCAACAATTTGTATTGATCTTGTAGAATTCTTCTCTGTTAGAATAACTCCAGCAGACTTTGGCTCCCTCTTGTTTACCGTGAGAGAGTGAGGTGAGTTTTATCTGGCTTCAGCTTTTGTCAAGAAGGGTGAATTACTGAATTCTCCCACCCAGCAAAAAGCCACTTCACATACCTCCTTGTAACACCATCAGACAGAATCCCTGGCCGCAGAAGCCTTGGATTTAGTTAGTCTAAAAACCACAAATACATACCCTCCATATATACACTCTTAGTTTGGTTTTTGGTCAGACTCAGGCACCTCTTTATTAGGACATGGCTTTCCTTATTTTCTGATAACTCTTATTTATATGACTAAAACTATGTTGAGAAAAATAATGAGGTAAACATGTGTGCAGTGTGTTAAAAGAAGTCACCTGAAAATAATAAAATGAAACCGGAATGCAAGTTTGAGTCTGCACTGAATTTTTTTGCCCTCAAGACTTTAAAGTTGTACATAAAAAATAACCACTTCTGTATTTTACCGTCACACACTCATGGCCGACCAAATGTTGTTTTAAATTCTTCCTGATGATCCTCATAGCAACTGCTAGAAAATATCTTCCTAAATCTTCAGATAAAGTATGTAAATTTATCTTGAATGGGTTAAGTGAGGCCTTGCTGGAAATAAAGTGCTACATTAGATGATTTCTAAAAACTTACTACAACTGATTTTAAAACCTGCTTTATAAAAGGAAACAACCAACAAAACTAAAAGGCAACCAACAGAATGGGAAAAGATATTTGCAAATGACACATCGGACAAAGGACTAGTATCCAAAATCTATAAAGAGCTCATCAAACTCCACACCCGAAAAACAAATAACCCAGTGAAGAAATGGGCAGAAAACATGAATAGACACTTCTCTAAAGAAGACATCCGGATGGCCAACAGGCACATGAAAAGATGCTCAGCGTCGCTCCTTATCAGGGAAATACAAATCAAAACCACACTCAGATATCACCTCACGCCAGTCAGAGTGGCCAAAATGAACAAATCAGGAGACTATAGATGCTGGAGAGGATGTGGAGAAACAGGAACCCTCTTGCACTGTTGGTGGGAATGCAAATTGGTGCAGCCGCTCTGGAAAGCAGTGTGGAGGTTCCTCAGAAAATTAAAAATAGACCTACCCTATGACCCAGCAATAGCACTGCTAGGAATTTATCCAAGGGATACAGGAGTACTGATGCATAGGGGCACCTGTACCCCAATGTTTATAGCGGCACTCTCAACAATAGCCAAATTATGGAAAGAGCCTAAATGTCCATCAACTGATGAATGGATAAAGAAATTGTGGTTTATATACACAATGGAATACTACGTGGCAATGAGAAAAAATGAAATATGGCCTTTTGTAGCAACATGGATGGAACTGGAGAGTGTGATGCTAAGTGAAATAAGCCATACAGAGAAAGACAGATACCATATGGTTTCACTCTTATGTGGATCCTGAGAAACATAACAGAAACCCATGGGGGAGGGGAAGGAAAAAAAAAAAAAAA